>NW_027039409.1:10000-62636 GCF_034236695.1 Oncorhynchus nerka | reverse complement strand
ATAACAGGTACTATACAGGTGAGGTCCTTACCTTTCCTGTCAGCAGCACGTTCTGGCCTCTGATGATAAATACTCCTTATCATTGATCAGGTCCTGGAAGGGAGACAACTTATTAAATACTGCTTATCATTGATCAGGTCCTGGAAGGAGACAACTTTATTAAATACTGCTTATCATTGATCAGGTCTGGAAGGGAGACAACTTTATTAAATACTGCTTATCATCGATCAGGTCCTGGAAGGAGACAACTTTATTAAATACTGCTTATCATTGATCAGGTCCTGGAAGGGAGACAACTTTATTAAATACTGCTTATCATTGATCAGGTCCTGGAAGGGAGACAACTTTATTAAATACTGCTTATCATTGATCAGGTCCTGGAAGGGAGACAACTTTATTAAATACCTTTATCATTGATCAGGTCCTGGAAGGAGACAACTTTATTAAATACTGCTTATCATTGATCAGGTCCTGGAAGGAGACAACTTTATTAAATACTGCTTATCATTGATCAGGTCCTGAAGGGTGTGTGTGTATGTATATGTGTATCATTGTGTGTGGTGGTACTGTGTCATTGATGGTGTGGAGACAACTGTGTGTTTATCATTGTGTATGTGTGTATACTGCTTATCATTGATCAGGTGTGTGATGTGATGTGTATGTGTGTGTGTGTATATGTGTGTGTGTGTGTGTGTATGGTGTGTGTGTGTGTGTGGTGTATATGTATGACGTGTGATGTGATGTGTATGTGGTGTGTGTGTATGTGTATGTTGTATGTGTGTGTGTGTGTGTGTGTGTGTATGGTGTGTGATGTGTGTTTATGGTGTGTGTGTGTGGTGTGTGGTGTGTGTGGTGTGTGTGTGGTGTGTGTGTGGTGTGTGTGTATGGTGTGTGTATGTGTATGGTGTATATGTATGACGTGTATGATGTGATGTGTATGTGTGTGTGTGTGTGTGTGTGTGTGTGTGTGTACCTTGTCAGGAGGAGTGTAGAACTTGGAGGGCAGGACGGGGTCTTTAGGAGACTCCAGATGACAGGCGGTCGACTTGTTCACGATCACGAACAACGCCACGTCACACACGATGTACAGCTTCTGTAACCACGACAACGCACAACACGTCAACAACACGCCAGTTTATCCAGAATCGATTAAGTTGACTGTTGGTAAGATCAATAAATCAATCAATGGAGAGAGAGAGAGAGAGGGGGGGGGATAGTCAGTTAACATACTGGCTGAATGGGTCTATAGTCAACATACTGGCTGAATGGGTCTATAGTCAGTTAACATACTGGCTGAATGGGTCTATAGTCAGTTAACATACTGGCTGAATGGGTCTATAGTCAGTTAACATATTGGCTGAATGGGTCTATAGTCAGTTAACATACTGGCCGAATGGGTCTATAGTCAGTTAACATACTGGCTGAATGGGTCTATAGTCAGTTAACATACTGGCTGAATGGGTCTATAGTCAGTTAACATACTGGCTGAATGGGTCTATAGTCAGTTAACATACTGGCTGAATGGTCTATAGTTAACATACTGGCTGAATTCTATAGTCAGTTAACATACTGGCTGAATGGGTCTATAGTCAGTTAACATACTGGCTGAATGGGTCTATAGTCAACATACTGGCTGAATGGGTCTAAGTCATACTGGCTGAATGGGTCTATGGTCTAGTCAGTTAACATACTGGCTGAATGGGTCTATAGTCAGTTAACATACTGGCTGAATGGGTCTATAGTCAGTTAACATACTGGCTGAATGGGTCTATAGTCAGTTAACATACTGGCTGAATGGGTCTATAGTCAGTTAACATACTGGCTGAATGGGTCTATAGTCAGTTAACATACTGGCTGAATGGGTCTATAGTCAGTTAACATACTGGCTGAATGGGTCTATAGTCAGTTAACATACTGGCTGAATGGGTCTATAGTCAGTTAACATACTGGCTGAATGGGTCTATAGTCAGTTAACATACTGGCTGAATGGGTCTATAGTCAGTTAACATGCTGGCTGAATGGGTCTATAGTCAGTTAACATACTGGCTGAATGGGTCTATAGTCAGTTAACATACTGGCTGAATGGGTCTATAGTCAGTTAACATACTGGCTGAATGGGTCTATAGTCAGTTAACATACTGGCTGAATGGGTCTATAGTCAGTTAACATACTGGCTGAATGGGTCTATAGTCAGTTAACATACTGGCTGAATGGGTCTATAGTCAGTTAACATACTGGCTGAATGGGTCTATAGTCAGTTAACATACTGGCTGAATGGGTCTATAGTCAGTTAACATACTGGCTGAATGGGTCTATAGTCAGTTAACATACTGGCTGAATGGGTCTATAGTCAGTTAACATACTGGCTGAATGGGTCTATAGTCAGTTAACATACTGGCTGAATGGGTCTATAGTCAGTTAACATACTGGCTGAATGGGTCTATAGTCAGTTAACATACTGGCTGAATGGGTCTATAGTCAGTTAACATACTGGCTACTGAATGGGTCTATAGTCAGTTAACATACTGGCCGAATGGGTCTATAGTCAGTTAACATACTGGCTGAATGGGTCTATAGTCAGTTAACATACTGGCGAATGGGTCTATAGTCAGTTAACATACTGGCTGAATGGGTCTACAGTCAGTTAACATACTGGCTGAATGGGTCTATAGTCAGTTAACATACTGGCTGAATGGGTCTATAGTCAGTTAACATACTGGCTGAATGGGTCTATAGTCAGTTAACATACTGGCTGAATGGGTCTATAGTCAGTTAACATACTGGCTGAATGGGTCTATAGTCAGTTAACATACTGGCTGAATGGGTCTATAGTCAGTTAACATACTGGCTGAATGGGTCTATAGTCAGTTAACATACTGGCTGAATGGGTCTATAGTCAGTTAACATACTGGCTGAATGGGTCTATAGTCAGTTAACATACTGGCTGAATGGGTCTATAGTCAGTTAACATACTGGCTGAATGGGTCTATAGTCAGTTAACATACTGGCTGAATGGGTCTATAGTCAGTTAACATACTGGCTGAATGGGTCTATAGTCAGTTAACATACTGGCTAAATGGGTCTATAGTCAGTTAACATACTGGCTGAATGGGTCTATAGTCAGTTAACATACTGGCTGAATGGGTCTATAGTCAGTTAACATACTGGCTGAATGGGTCTATAGTCAGTTAACATACTGGCTGAATGGGTCTATAGTCAGTTAACATACTGGCTGAATGGGTCTATAGTCAGTTAACATACTGGCTGAATGGGTCTATAGTCAGTTAACGTACTGGCTGAATGGGTCTATAGTCAGTTAACATACTGGCTGAATGGGTCTATAGTCAGTTAACATACTGGCTGAATGGGTCTATAGTCAGTTAACATACTGGCTGAATGGGTCTATAGTCAGTTAACATACTGGCTGAATGGGTCTATAGTCAGTTAACATACTGGCTGAATGGGTCTATAGTCAGTTAACATACTGGCCTTGGGTCTATAGTCAGGAACATACTGGCTGTGTGTCTACCTCAGTTAACATACTGCCTTCAGTTAACTGGCTGAATGGGTCTATAGTCAGAACATACTGGCTGAATGGGTCTATAGTCAGTTAACATACTGGCTGAATGGGTCTATAGTCAGTTAACTACGGCCTGAATGGGTCTATAGTCAGTTAACATACTGGCTGAATGGGTCGTCAGTTACATACTGGCTGAATGGGTCTATAGTCAGTACGTACTGGCTGTTCTATAGCAGTTAACATACTGGCTGAATGGGTCGTCAGTTAACATACTGTGTGTGTGTGTGTGTGTGTGTGCCTGTTAGCCTTGTGTGGACACTGTGTGTGTACCTCGTTGGCCTTCGGGTCCACTGTCAGGACACTGTGTGTCAGGTGTGTGTGTGTGTGTGTGTGTGTGTACCTCGTTAGCCTTGAGTCGTCAGGACACCGTGTGTGTGTGTGTGTGTACCTCGTTGGCCTTGGTCCTCAGGACACCCGTGTGTGTGTGTTGGCCTTGGTCGTCAGGACACCGTGTGTGTGTGTGTGTACCTCGTTGGCCTTCGGGTCGTCAGGACACCGTGTGTGTGTGTGTGTAGTGTACCTCGTTGGCCTTTCGGGTCATCAGGACACCGTGTGTGTGTGTGTACCTCGTTGGCCTTGGTCGTCAGGACACTGTGTGTGTGTGTGTGTACCTCGTTGGCCTTGGGTCGTCAGGACACTGTGTGTGTGTGTGTGTGTGTACCTCGTTGGCCTTCGGGTCATCAGGACACTGTGTGTGTGTGTACCTCGTTGGCCTTCGGGTCGTCAGGACACTGTGTGTGTGTGTGTGTGTGTGTGTGTGTGTGCCTCGTTGGCCTTGGGTCGTCAGGACACTGTGTGTGTGTGTGTGTGTTGTCAGGACACTGTGTGTGTACCTCGTTGGCCTGGGTGTGGACACTGTGTGTGTGTGTGTACCTCGTTGGCCTTCGGGTCGTCAGGACACTGTGTGTGTGTGTGTGTGTGTACCTCGTTGGCCTTCGGGTCGTCAGGACACTGTGCGTCTTTGGTCTGCTTGATGTTCTCCACCATTTTCCTCAGGAAAGCGTGACTGTTGTTCTCATTCTGGACCATCAACACCTCTAGCATGAACCACAGACACCTACACACACACACACACACACACACACACACACACACACACACAACCATCAGAAATACTCTGATTTAGGAGGTTGAGGAGAGATGAAGAGGAGGGGCCATGTACTGTCTGATTGAGGAGAGATGAAGAGGAGGGCCATGTACTGTCTGATTGAGGAGATGAAGAGGGGGGCCATGTACTGTCTGATGAAGAGGAGAGGCCATGTACTGTCTGATTGAGGAGAGATGAAGAGGAGGGGCCATGTACTGTCTGGTTTAGGAGAGATGAAGAGGGAGGCCCTGTACTGTCTGATTGAGGAGAGATGAAGAGGAGGGGCCATGTACTGTCTGATTGAGGAGAGATGAAGAGGGGGCCATGTACTGTCTGATTGAGGAGAGATGAAGAGGAGAGGCCCTGTACTGTCTGATTGAGGAGAGATGAAGAGGAGGGCCATGTACTGTCTGATTGAAGAGATGAGAGGTGATGTACTGTCTGATTGAAGAGATGAAGAGGCCCTGTACTGTCTGGTTTAGGAGAGATGAAGGAGGAGAGGCCATGTACTGTCTGATGAAGAGGGAGAGGCCATGAGGAGAGATGAAGAGGAGAGGCCATGTACTGTCTGGTTTAGGAGAGATGAAGAGGAGAGGCCATGTACTGTCTGGTTTAGGAGAGATGAAGAGGAGAGGCCATGTACTGTCTGGTTTAGGAGAGATGAAGAGGAGAGGCCATGTACTGTCTGGTTTAGGAGAGATGAAGAGGAGGGGCCATGTACTGTCTGATTGAGGAGAGATGAAGAGGAGAGGCCCTGTACTGTCTGATTGAGGAGAGATGAAGAGGAGAGGCCATGTACTGTCTGATGAAGAGGAGAGGCCATGTACTGTCTGATGAAGAGGAGAGGCCATGTACTGTCTGATGAAGAGGAGAGGCCATGTACTGTCTGATTGAGGAGGGATGAAGAGGAGAGGTGATGTACTGTCTGATGAAGAGGAGAGGCCGTGTACTGTCTGATTGAGGAGGGATGAAGAGGAGAGGTGATGTACTGTCTGATGAAGAGGAGAGGTGATGTACTGTCTGATGAAGAGGAGAGCCCATGTACTGTCTGATGAAGAGGAGAGGCCATGTACTGTCTGATTGAGGAGAGATGAAGAGAGAGGCCCTGTACTGTCTTGATTTAGGAGAGATGAAGAGGAGAGGCCATGTACTGTCTGATGAAGAGGAGAGGCCATGTACTGTCTGATTGAGGAGAGATGAAGAGGAGAGGCCCTGTACTGTCTTGATTTAGGAGAGATGAAGAGGAGAGGCCATGTACTGTCTGATTTAGGAGAGATGAAGAGGAGAGGCCGTGTACTGTCTGATGAAGAGGAGGAGGCCATGTACTGTCTGGTTTAGGAGAGATGAAGAGGAGAGGCCATGTACTGTCTGATGAAGAGGAGAGGCCATGTACTGTCTGGTTTAGGAGAGATGAAGAGGAGAGGCCATGTATTTAGTGTCTGATTTAGGAGAGATGAAGAGGAGAGTGTGTATATGGTGTGTATGGTGTGTCTGTGTGTGTACACTCACTCCTTCAGGTCTCGGGAGCTGTTCAAAGTCCTGAGGCTTGGTGAAGTCTGGGTCATGAGCCAATAGGTGGATCATAAGGAACCACATACTCTGGTAGGAGAGACATCATCTTATCTATAGAGGAGAAGAGGAGAGGAGGGAGAGGGGAGGGAGGGAGGAGAGGAGGGAGAAGAAGGAGAGGGGAGGGAGGAGAGGAGGAGGAGAGGGAGGAGAGAAGGGAGAGGAGAGGGGGGAGAGGGGAGAGGAGGGAGGAGGAGGAGAGAGAGGAGAGGGGAGGGAGAGAGGAGGAGGAGAGAGAGGAGGAGGAGGAGGAGGAGGAGAGAGGAGGAGAGAGAGAGGAGGAGAGGAGGAGGAGGAGAGGGGGAGAGGAGGAGGAGAGAGAGAAGGGAGGAGGAGGAGGGAGGGGAGAGGGAGAGAAGGGAGAGGAGGAGAGGAGGGGAGAGGGGAGAGAGAAGGGAGAGGAGGAGGAGGGGAGAGGAGGGGAGAGGAGGAGAGGAGAGAGAGGAGAGAGGAGGAGGGGAGAGGAGGGAGAGGGAGAGAAGGGAGAGGAGGGAGGAGGGGAGAGAGGGAGAAGGAGAGAGCAGAGGAGGGAGGAGGAGAGGGGAGGAGGGAGAAGGAGAAAGGAGAGGGGAGGAGGAGGGGAGGAGGGAGAGAGGAGGAGAGAGAGGGAGGAGGGAGAAGGGAGGAGAGGAGGAGGGAGAGGGGAGAGGAGGGAGAAGGAGGAGAGGAGGGGAGGAGAGAGAGGGAGAAGGAGAGGAGGGGAGGGAGGGGGAGAGGAGGGAGAGGGAGAAGGAGAGAGCGGGAGAGAGGAGGAGAGCAGAGGAGGGAGAAGGAGGAGAGGGAGGAGGGAGGCAGGAGAGGGGGTGTAGGGAAAGGGCGGGGAGACAGACAGGGAGGAGGGACTTAGAAGATTTCTGTCCTGATGTATTATCAGTGGGGTTGAGTCGTGTCCTGATGTATTAACAGGAGGTTGAGTCGTGTCCTGATGTATTATCAGTGGGAGAGTCGCAGTCCTGATGTATTATCAGGGGTGTTAGGGATGTATTAACAGGGGGGTTGAGTCGTGGGGACAGTCCTGATATATTAACAGTGGGGTTGAGTCGTGTCCTGATGTATTATCAGTGGGTTCGTGTCCTGATGTATTAACAGTGGGGTTGAGTCGTGTCCTGATGTATTAACAGTGGGGTTGAGTCGTGGGGTTGAGTGTGTCCTGATGTATTAACAGTGGGGTTGAGTCGTGTCCTGTTGTATTAACAGTGGGGTTGAGTCGTGTCCTGATGTATTAACAGTGGGGTTGAGTCGTATTAACAGTGGGGTTGAGTCGTGGGGTTGAGTCGTGTCCTGATATATTAACAGTGGGGTTGAGTCGTGTCCTGATGTATTATCAGTGGGGTTGAGTCGTGTCCTGATGTATTATCAGTGGGGTTGAGTCGTGTCCTGATGTATTAACAGTGGGGTTGTCCTGATGTATTATCAGTGGGGTTGAGTCATGTCAGTGGGGTTGAGTCGTTCCTGATGTATTAACAGTGGGGTTGGAGAACCCCCTGGCCCACGGTTAGTGAACTGGACTGTTAATACATCAGGACACGACTCAACCCCACTGTTAATACATCAGGACACGACTCAACCCCACTGTTAATACATCAGGACACGACTCAACCCCACTGTTAATACATCAGGACACGACTCAACCCCACGACTCAACCCCACCGTGGGTCAGGGGGTTGTTGTTACGGTCCGGTTCACTAACCGTGGGCCAGGGGGTTGTTGTTACAGTCCGGTTCACTAACCGTGGGCCAGGGGGTTGTTGTTACGGTCCGGTTCACTAACCGTGGGCCAGGGGTTGTTGTTACGTCCGGTTCACTAACCGTGGGCCAGGGGGGTTGTTATTACGGTCCGGTTCACTAACCGTGGGCCAGGGGTTGTTGTTACGGTCCGTTCACTAACCGTGGGCCAGGGGTTGTTATGTTACGGTCCGGTTTACTAACCGTGGGTCAGGGGTTGTTGATACGGTGGGTCAGGGGTTGTTGTTACGGTCCGGTTCACTAACCGTGGGCCAGGGGGTTGTTGTTACAGTCCGGTTCACTAACCGTGGGCCAGGGGGTTGTTGTTACGGTCCGGTTCACTAACCGTGGGCCAGGGGGTTGTTGTTACGGTCCGGTTCACTAACCGTGGGCCAGGGGGTTGTTGTTACGGTCCGGTTCACTAACCGTGGGTCAGGGGTTTGTTGTTACGGTCCGGTTCACTAACCGTGGGCCAGGGGTTGTTGTTACAGTCCGGTTCACTAACCGTGGGCCAGGGGTTGTTGTTACGGTCCGGTTCACTAACCGTGGGCCAGGGGGGTTGTTGTTACGGTCCGGTTCACTAACCCTGGGTCAGGGGGTTGTTGTTACGGTCCGGTTCACTAACCGTGGGCCAGGGGTTGTTATGTTACGGTCCGGTTCACTAACCGTGGGTCAGGGGTTGTTGTTACGGTGGGTCAAGGGGTTGTGATTATGGTCAAACCGGGGTTGTTGATTACAGTCCGGTTCACTAACCGTGGGCCAGGGGTTGTTGTTACGGTCCGGTTCACTAACCGTGGGCCAGAGGGTTGTTGTTACGGTCCGGTTCACTAACCGTGGGCCAGGGGGTTGTTATCCGGTTCACTAACCGTAGGTCCCGGTTCACTAACCGTGGGCCAGGGGTTGTTGTTACGGTCCGGTTCACTAACCGTGGGTCAGGGGTTGTTGTTACGGTCCGGTTCACTAACCGTGGGCCAGGGGTTGTTGTTACGGTCCGGTTCACTAACCGTGGGCCAGGGGGGTTGTTGTTACGGTCCGGTTCACTAACCGTGGGCCAGGGGTTGTTCACGTCCGGTTCACTAACCGTGGGCCAGGGGGTTGTTATTCGGTCCGGTTCACTAACCGTGGGCCAGGGAGTTGTTGTTACGGTCCCGGTTCACTAACAGTGGGTCAGGGGGTTGTTATTACGGTCCGGTTCACTAACCGTGGGCCAGGGGGTTGTTGTTACGGTCCGGTTCACTAACCGTGGGCCAGGAGGTTGTTATGTTACGGTCCGGTTCACTAACCGTGGGCCAGGGGGAGTTGTTGTTACGTCCGGTTCACTAACCGTGGGCCAGGGGTTGTTATTCACAGTCCGGTTTACTAACCGTGGGCCAGGGGTTGTTGTTACGGTCCGGTTCACTAACCGTGGGCCAGAGGTTGTTATTACGGTCCGGTTCACTAACCGTGGGCCAGGGGTTGTTATTTACGGTCCGGTTCACTAACCGTGGGCCAGGGGAGTTGTTACGGTCCGGTTCACTAACCGTGGGCCAGGGGGTTGTTGTTACGGTCCGGTTCACTAACCGTGGGCCAGGGGTTGTTATTACGGTCCGGTTCACTAACCGTGGCCAGGGGGTTGATGTGTGGGTCATGTTACGGTCCGGTTCACTAACCGTGGGTCAGGGGTTGTTGTTACGGTCCGGTTCACTAACCGGGCCAGGGGGTTGCCCGTGGGCCAGGGGTTGATTGTTCATGGTCCGGTTCACTAACCGTGGGGTCAGGGGGTTGTTGTTACGGTCCGGTTCACTAACCGTGTTGCCAGGGGTTGTTGTTACGGTCCGGTTCACTAACCGTGGGTCAGGGGTTGTTGTTACGGTCCGGTTCACTAACCGTGGGCCAGGGGTTGATGTGTGGTCATGTTACGGTCCGGTTCACTAACCGTGGGTCAGGGTTGTTGTTACGGTCCGGTTCACTAACCGTTTGCCAGGGGTTGTTGTTACGGTCCGGTTCACTAACCGTGGGTCAGGGGTTGTTGTTACGGTCCGGTTCACTAACCGTGGGCCAGGGGTTGATGTGTGGTCATGTTACGGTCCGGTTCACTAACCGTGGGTCAGGGGGTTGTTGTTACGGTCCGGTTCACTAACCGTTTGCCAGGGGGTTGTTGTTACGGTCCGGTTCACTAACCGTGGGTCAGAGGGTTGTTGTTACGGTCCGGTCCACTAACCGTGGGCCAGGGGTTGTTGTTACGGTCCGGTTCACTAACCGTGGGCCAGGGGGTTGTTGTTACGGTCCGGTTCACTAACCGTGGGCCAGGGGGTTGTTGTTACGGTCCGGTTCACTAACCCTGGGTCAGGGGGTTGTTGTTACGGTCCGGTTCACTAACCGTGGGCCAGGGGGTTGTTATGTTACGGTCCGGTTCACTAACCGTGGGTCAGGGGTTGTTGTTCACGGTGGGTCAAGGGTTGTGATTATGGTCCGGTTCACTAACCGTGTGCCAGGGGGTTGTTGTTACGGTCCGGTTCACTAACCGTGGGCCAGAGGGTTGTTGTTACGGTCCGGTTCACTAACCGTGGGCCAGGGGGTTGTTGTTACGGTCCGTTCACTAACCGTGGGCCAGAGGGTTGTTGTTACGGTCCGGTTCACTAACCGTGGGCCAGGGGTTGTTGTTACGGTCCGGTTCACTAACCGTGGGCCAGGGGAGTGTTGTTACGGTCCGGTTCACTAACAGTGGGTCAGGGGTTGTTGTTACGGTCCGGTTCACTAACCGTGGGCCAGGGGGTTGTTGTTACGGTCCGGTTCACTAACCGTGGGCCAGGAGGTTGTTATGTTACGGTCCGGTTCACTAACCGTGGGCCAGGGTTGTTGTTACGGTCCGGTTCACTAACCGTGGGCCAGGAGGTTGTTATGTTACGGTCCGGTTCACTAACCGTGGGCCAGGGGGGTTGTTGTTACGGTCCGGTTCACTAACCGTGTGCCAGGGGTTGTTGTTACGGTCCGGTTCACTAACCGTGGGTCAGGGGTTGTTGTTACGGTCCGGTTCACTAACCGTGGGCCAGGGGTTGATGTGTGGTCATGTTACGGTCCGGTTCACTAACCGTGGGTCAGGGGTTGTTGTTACGGTCCGGTTCACTAACCGCTTGCCAGGGGTTGTTGTTACGGTCCGGTTCACTAACCGTGGGTCAGGGGTTGTTGTTACGGTCCGGTTCACTAACCGTGTGCCAGAGGTTGGGGTTGTTGTTACGGTCCGTTCACTAACCGTGGGTCAGGGGGTTGTTGTTACGGTCCGGTTCACTAACCGTGGGCCAGGGGGTTGATGTGTGGTCATGTTACGGTCCGGTTCACTAACCGTGGGTCAGGGGGTTGTTGTTACGGTCCGGTTCACTAACCGTTTGCCAGGGGGTTGTTGTTACGGTCCGGTTCACTAACCGTGGGTCAGGGGTTGTTGTTACGTCCGGTTCACTAACCGTGGGCCAGGGGTTGATGTGTGGTCATGTTACGGTCCGGTTCACTAACCGTGGGTCAGGGGTTGTTGTTCACGGTCCGGTTCACTAACCGTTTGCCAGGGGGTTGTTGTTACGGTCCGGTTCACTAACCGTGGGTCAGAGGGTTGTTGTTACGGTCCGGTCCACTAACCGTGGGCCAGGGGGTTGTTGTTACGGTCCGGTTCACTAACCGTGGGTCAGGGGGTTGTTGTTACGGTCCGGTTCACTAACCGTGGGTCAGTGGGTTGTTGTTACGGTCCGGTTCACTAACCGTGGGCCAGGGGGTTGTTGTTACGGTCCGGTCCACTAACCGTGGGCCAGGGGGTTGTTGTTACGGTCCGGTTCACTAACCGTGGGTCAGGGGGTTGTTGTGTGGTCATGTTACGGTCCGGTTCACTAACCGTGTGCCAGGGGGTTGTTGTTACGGTCCGGTTCACTAACCGTGGGCCAGGGGGTTGTTGTTACGGTCCGGTTCACTAACCGTGGGCCAGGGGGTTGTTGTTACGGTCTGGTTCACTAACCGTGGGCCAGGGGGTTGTTGTTACGGTCCGGTTCACTAACCGTGGGCCAGGGGGTTGTTGTTACGGTCCGGTTCACTAACCGTGGGCCAGGGGGTTGTTGTTACGGTCCGTTTCACTAACCGTGTGCCAGGGGATTGTTGTTGATGAATTCCCGTCTGATACTGATGTTCTTGAGCAGACACTGTCTGGCGTGGGCCCTCCTCTCCTTGACCGGGTCTTTGGCGCACAGCGAGAAGACGGCCAGGTACTCTAACGGGAGGAGCAGCTTGACCAGAGCCAGGTGTAACTTCTGGGCGAAGATCTGACGCACCTGGTAACACTCATCCTGCAGGAGACCACAGAACACGTCAACAACAAGGACAGAACACGTCAAGGACAGAACACGTCAAGGACAGAACACGTCAAGGACAGAACACGTCAAGGACAGAACACATCAAGGACAGAACACGTCAACAACAAGGACAGAACACGTCAACAACAAGGACAGAACACGTCAACAACAAGGACAGAACACTTCAACAACAAGGACAGAACACTTCAACAACAAGGACAGAACACTTCAACAACAAGGACAGAACACTTCAACAACAAGGACAGAACACTTCAACAACAAGGACAGAACACTTCAACAACAAGGACAGAACACTTCAACAAGGACAGAACACTTCAACAACAAGGACAGAACACTTCAAGGACAGAACACAACAAGGACAGAACACTTCAAGGACAGAACAGAACACGCCAACAACAAGGACAGAACACTGACAGAAAACGAACACTCCTAAAGTCCCACCCTGACAGAAACACTGTCCTAAAGTCCCACCCTGACAGAAACACTCCTAAAGTCCCACCCTGAAGAAACACTGTCCTAAAGTCCCACCCTGACAGAAAGTCTTACAGAAACATGTCCTAAAGTCCCACCCTGACAGAAACGTGTCCTAAAGTCCCACCCTGACAGAAACGTGTCCTAAAGTCCCACCCTGACAGAAACGTGTCCTAAAGTCCCACCCTGACAGAAACGTGTCCTAAAGTCCCACTCTGACAGACAGTCTTACAGAAACGTGTCCTAAAGTCCCACCCTGACAGAAACGTGTCCTAAAGTCCCACCCTGACAGAAACATGTCCTAAAGTCCCACCCTGACAGAAACGTGTCCTAAAGTCCCACCCCGACAGACAGTCTTACAGAAACGTGTCCTAAAGTCCCACCCTGACAGAAACGTGTCCTAAAGTCCCACCCTGACAGAAACATGTCCTTAAAGTCCCACCCTGACAGAAACGTGTCCTAAAGTCCCACCCCGACAGACAGTCTTACAGAAACGTGTCCTAAAGTCCCACCCTGACAGAAACGTGTCCTAAAGTCCCACCCTGACAGAAACGTGTCCTAAAGTCCCACCCTGACAGACAGTCTTACAGAAACGTGTCCTAAAGTCCCACCCTGACAGAAACATGTCCTACCCACCCTGAGAAACGTTTCCTAAAGTCCCACCCTGACAGAAACGTGTCCTAAAGTCCCACCCTGACAGAAACATGTCCTAAAGTCCCACCCTGACAGAAACATGTCCTAAAGTCCCACCCTGACAGGAACATGTCCTAAAGTCCCACCCTGACAGAAACATGTCCTAAAGTCCCACCCTGACAGAAACATGTCCTAAAGTCCCACTCTGACAGAAACATGTCCTAAAGTCCCACCCCGACAGACAGTCTTACAGAAACATGTCCTAAAGTCCCACCCTGACAGAAACATGTCCTAAAGTCCCACTCTGACAGAAACATGTCCTAAAGTCCCACCCCGACAGACAGTCTTACAGAAACGTGTCCTTAAAGTCCCACCCTGACAGAAACATGTCCTTAAAGTCCCACCCTGACAGAAACGTGTCCTAAAAGTCCCACCCTGACAGAAACGTGTCCTAAAAGTCCCACTCCGACAGACAGCCTTACGTTGATAACCAGCCCACAGAGCTGGAACTGTTCCGGTGTGATGATGTCATGGTAAACCGGTTCCTGGGCCAGCTTCATGATGGCTCCTCCTGCTGCCAGACGCAGACGAGACATGTCCGACTTACTGCGGGAGGAAGAGGAGGGAGAGGAGGAAGAGATGTGAGTCATGAGCATTAATTACTATTTTGTAACCTATCCCCCAAAAACGCAGTTAGCCTGACCGCTTAACCTACGACCTCTAATCCCTAACCATCAACACCTGACCCAGAGGTCTCCCTCTGAGACCAGCATGGCTGACAGCAGTCTGACCTCTGACCTCCACATACCTGATCTCCTGTTCTGTGAGGTCTCCCTCTGAGACCAGCGTTGTTGACCTCTGACCTCTACATACCTGATCTCCTGTTCTGTGAGGTCTCCCTCTCAGACCAGCATGGCTGACAGCAGTCTGACCTCTGACCTCCACATACCTGATCTCTTCTGTTCTGTGACTCCTCTGATACCTGATCTTCTTCTTCTTCTGTTCTGTGAGGTCTCCCTCTGAGACCAGCATGGCTGACAGCAGTCTGACCTCTGACCTCTACATACCTGATTTTCTTCTGTTCTGTGAGGTCTCCCTCTGAGACCAGCATGGCGGACAGCAGTCGGAGGGTGGAGTTGGCCGATTTAGACTGGTTGTTCTTCATACCGAGGAGCCAACGCACCAACAGCTTAATGGCCTGCACCTGGGGAGGAGAGACGGAGAGAGGGAGGACAGAGAAAGGGAGAGGAGAGTAACTCAGTTGGTAGAGCACAGTGCTTGAAATGCCAGGGTTGTAGGTTTGAGTCCGACTGGGGACCCGTGTGGGGGGAAAAGTATTGTGTCAAATGTATGACCTCACTACTGTAAGTCACAAAAACATCTGCTGAATGACTCAAATGTAATGTAGAGAGAGGCGGAGGAGAGCGAGGGACAGAAAGAGAGAGGAGGAGAGCGAGGGACAGAGAGAGAGAGAGGAGAGCGAGGGACAGAGAGAGAGAGAGAGAGAGCGAGGACAGAGAGAGAGAGAGGAGGCAGAGAGCGAGGGACAGAGAGAGAGAGAGGAGGCAGAGAGCGAGGGACAGAGAGAGAGAGAGAGGAGAGCGAGGGACAGAAAGAGAGAGGAGGAGAGCGAGGGACAGAAAGAGAGAGGAGGAGAGCGAGGGACAGAAAGAGAGAGGAGGAGAGCGAGGGACAGAAAGAGAGAGAGAGGAGAGCGAGGGACAGAAAGAGAGAGGAGGAGAGCGAGGGACAGAAAGAGAGAGGCAGAGAGCGAGGGACAGAAAGAGAGAGAGGAGGCAGAGAGCGAGGGACAGAAAGAGAGAGGAGGAGAGCGAGGGACAGAGAGAGAGAGAGGAGAGCGAGGGACAGAAAGAGAGAGGAGGAGAGATATGTATAGAGTGTAGTTACCTCAGGAGAGATATGTAGAGTGTAGTTACCTCAGGAGAGATATGTATAGAGTGTAGTTACCTCAGGAGAGATATGTATAGAGTGTAGTTACCTCAGGAGAGATATGTAGAGAGTGTAGTTACCTCAGGAGAGATATGTATAGAGTGTAGTTACCTCAGGAGGAGAGATATGTAGAGAGTGTAGTTAGGAGGAGAGATATGTAGAGAGTGTAGTTACCTCAGGAGAGATATGTAGAGAGTGTAGTTACCTCAGGAGAGATATGTAGAGAGTGTAGTTAGGAGGAGAGATATGTAGAGAGTGTAGTTACCTCAGGAGAGTGTAGTTAGGAGGAGAGATATGTGGAGAGTGTAGTTACCTCAGGAGAGATATGTAGAGAGTGTAGTTACCTCAGGGGAGATATGTAGAGAGTGTAGTTACCTCAGGAGAGATATGTAGAGAGTGTAGTTAGGAGGAGAGATATGTAGAGAGTGTAGTTACCTCAGGAGAGATATGTAGAGAGTGTAGTTAGGAGGAGAGATATGTAGAGAGTGTAGTTACCTCAGGAGAGTGTAGTTAGGAGGAGAGATATGTAGAGAGTGTAGTTACCTCAGGAGGAAAGATAGGTAGAGAGTGTAGTTACCTCAGGAGGAGAGATATGTATAGAGTGTAGTTACCTCAGGAGAGATATAGGTAGAGAGTGTAGTTACCTCAGGAGAGATATGTATAGAGTGTAGTTACCTCAGGAGAGATATGTAGAGAGTGTAGTTACCTCAGGAGAGATATGTATAGAGTGTAGTTACCTCAGGAGGAGAGATATGTAGAGAGTGTAGTTACCTCAGGAGGAGAGATATGTAGAGAGTGTAGTTACCTCAGGAGAGATATGTAGAGAGTGTAGTTACCTCAGGAGGAGAGATATGTAGAGAGTGTAGTTACCTCAGGAGGAGAGATATGTAGAGAGTGTAGTTACCTCAGGAGGAGAGATATGTAGAGTGTAGTTACCTCAGGAGGAGAGATATGTATAGAGTGTAGTTACCTCAGGAGGAGAGATATGTATAGAGTGTAGTTACCTCAGGAGAGATATGTATAGAGTGTAGTTACCTCAGGAGGAGAGATATGTAGAGAGTGTAGTTAGAAAGGAGAGATATGTAGAGAGTGTAGTTACCTCAGTAGAGTGTAGTTACCTTAGCCAGCACCTCAGGAGAAACTTCTTCGTCAGATGTCCACAGCTTCCCATTCTTGTTTCCTACAGACTGGAGAGACACTCTTTAATATATATATATATATATATATATATATACATTACATACCCAAGTACTCTATATATATATATATATATACATTACATACCCAAGTACTCTATTATATATATATATATATATACATTACATACCCAAGTACTCTATTATATATATATATATATATACATTACATACCCAAGTACTCTATTATATATATATATATATATACATTACATACCCAAGTACTCTATTATATATATATATATATATACATTACATACCCAAGTACTCTATTATATATATATATATACATTACATACCCAAGTACTCTATTATATATATATACATTACATACCCAAGTACTCTATTATATATATATATACATTACATACCCAAGTACTCTATTATATATATATATATATACATTACATACCCAAGTACTCTATTATATATATATATATATACATTACATACCCAAGTACTCTATTATATATATATATATATATACATTACATACCCAAGTACTCTATTATATATATATATACTCTATATATACATTACATACAGTGTACTCTATTATATATATATATACATTACATACCCAAGTACTCTATTATATATATATATACATTACATACCCAAGTACTCTATTATATATATATATATATATACATTACATACCCAAGTACTCTATTATATATATATATATACACATTACATACCCAAGTACTCTATTATATATATATATATACATTACATACCCAAGTACTCTATTATATATATATATATATACATTACATACCCAAGTACTAGCAGTGTCAATGATCAGTGTGTGTGTGTGTGTGTGTGTGTTAATGATCAGTGTGTGTGTGTGTGTGTGTGTGTCGGTGTGTGTTCATGATCAATGTGTATGTGTGTGTGTGTGTGTGGTGTATAATGATCAGCGTGTGTGTGTGTGTTCATGATCAATGTGTGTGTGTGTGTGTGTGTGTTAATGATCAGTGTGTGTGTGTGTGTGTCGGTGCGTGTTCATGATCAATGTGTGTATGTGTTAATGATCAGTGTGTGTGTGTGTGTGTTAATGATCAATGTGTGTGTGTGTGTGTGTATTAATGATCAGTGTGTGTGTGTGTGTATTAATGATCAGTGTGTGTGTGTGTGTATTAATGATCAGTGTGTGTGTGTGTGTATTAATGATCAGTGTGTGTGTGTGTGTGTGTGTGTGTATTAATGATCAATGTGTGTGTGTGTGTGTATTAATGATCAGTGTGTGTGTGTGTGTATTAATGATCAATGTGTGTATGTGTATTTTTGTGTCGGTGTGTCGTCGCTCCCAAAACCCACCCTGTCATTCATGAGCAGGTCCTTGACGATGAAGTTGGCCACGATGGCCTTCATGGGGGAGGCAAACTGATCTGGAGCCAGTAGAGAGATATGACCCAGACTGACCAGGGGGTTATCAACTGTTCTGGGACGTCAGCGTTCAGACTACGAGAGAGAGGCTGGGAGAGGAGAGAGTGGTTAGAGAGAGAGGCTGGGGAGAGGAGGGGGGTTAGAGAGGAGAGAGGAGGTGGTTAGAGAGAGAGAGAGGCTGGGGGAGAGGAGAGAGGTGGTTAGAGAGAGAGAGAGGCTGGGGGAGAGGAGAGGGTGGTTAGAGAGAGGTGGTTAGAGAGGAGGCTGGGGGAGAGGAGAGAGGGTTAGTTAGAGAGAGAGAGAGAGCTGGGGAGAGGAGAGAGGTGGTTAGAGAGAGAGAGGCTGGGGAGAGGAGAGAGGGGGGAGGAGAGAGGCTGGGGGAGAGGAGAGAGAGAGAGAGAGAGAGGCTGGGGGAGAGGAGAGAGAGGTGGTTAGAGAGAGAGAGGCTGGGGGAGAGGAGAGAGGTGGTTAGAGAGAGAGGCTGGGGGAGGAGAGAGGCTGGGGGAGAGGAGAGAGGCGGTTAGAGAGAGAGGAGAGAGGTGGTTAGAGAGAGAGGCTGGGGGAGAGGAGAGAGGTGGTTAGAGAGAGAGGCTGGGAGAGGAGAGAGGTGGTTAGAGAGAGAGAGAGAGGCTGGGGGAGAGGAGAGAGGTGGTTAGAGAGAGAGGCTGGGGGAGAGGAGAGAGGTGGTTAGAGAGAGAGAGAGGCTGGGGGAGAGGAGAAAGGCTGGGGGAGAGGAGAGAGGCTGGGGGAGAGGAGAGAGGCGGTTAGAGAGAGAGAGAGGATGGGGGAGAGAGAGAGGTGGTTAGAGAGAGAGGCTGGGGGAGAGGAGAGAGGTGGTTAGAGAGAGAGCTGGGGGAGAGGAGAGAGGTGGTTAGAGAGAGAGAGGCTGGGGAGAGAGGAGAGAGGTGGTTAGAGAGAGAGAGAGGCTGGGGAGAGAGAGAGAGAGTGGTGAGAGAGAGAGGCTGGGGGAGAGAGAGAGAGAGGTGGTTAGAGAGAGAGGCTGGGGGAGAGGAGAGAGGTGGTTAGAGAGAGAGGCGAGGTGGTTAGAGAGAGAGGCTGGGGAGAGGAGAGAGGTGGTTAGAGAGAGAGAGAGGCTGGGGGAGAGGAGAGGTGGTTAGAGAGAGAGAGGCTGGGGGAGAGAGAGAGGTGGTTAGAGAGAGAGAGGCTGGGGGAGAGGAGAGGTGGTTAGAGGAGAGAGAGAGGCTGGGGGAGAGGAGAGAGGTGGTTAGAGAGAGAGAGAGGCTGGGGGAGGAGAGAGGTGGTTAGAGAGAGAGAGAGAGAGGCTGGGGGAGAGGAGAGAGGTGGTTAGAGAGAGAGAGAGGCTGGGGGAGAGGAGAGAGGTGGGGAGAGGAGAGAGAGGCTGGGGGAGAGGAGAGAGGCGGTTAGAGAGAGAGGCTGGGGGAGAGGAGAGAGGTGGTTAGAGAGAGAGGCTGGGGGAGAGGAGATAGGTGGTTAGAGAGGGAGGCTGGGGAGAGGAGAGAGGTGGTTAGAGAGAGAGAGGCTGGGGAGAGAGGAGAGAGGTGGTTAGAGAGAGAGGGCTGGGGAGAGGAGAGAGGTGGTTAGAGAGAGAGGCTGGGGGAGAGGAGAGAGGGTTAGAGAGAGAGAGGCTGGGGAGAGGAGATAGGTGGTTAGAGGCTGGGGGAGAGGAGAGAGGTGGTTAGAGAGAGAGAGAGGCTGGGGAGAGGAGAGAGGTGGTTAGAGAGAGAGGCTGGGGGAGAGGAGAGAGGTGGTTAGAGAGAGGGAGGCTGGGGGAGGAGAGAGGTGGTTAGAGAGAGAGAGGCTGGGGAGAGGAGAGAGGTGGTTAGAGAGAGAGGCTGGGGAGAGGAGAGAGGTGGTTAGAGAGAGAGGCTGGGGAGAGGCTGGGGGAGAGGAGAGAGGTGGTTAGAGAGAGAGAGAGGCTGGGGGAGAGGAGAGAGAGTGGTTAGAGAGAGAGAGAGGCTGGGGGTTAGAGAGGAGAGAGGTGGTTAGAGAGAGAGGCTGGGGAGAGGAGAGAGGTGGTTAGAGAGAGAGGCTGGGGGAGAGGAGAGAGGTGGTTAGAGAGAGAGGCTGGGGGAGAGGAGAGAGGTGGTTAGAGAGAGGAGGCTGGGGGAGAGGAGAGAGGTGGTTAGAGAGAGAGCTGGGGGAGAGGGAGAGAGGTGGTTAGAGAGAGAGAGAGGCTGGGGGAGAGGAGAGAGGTGGTTAGAGAGAGAGAGAGAGAGAGAGGCTGGGGGAGAGGAGAGAGGGCTGGGGGAGAGGAGAGAGGTGGTTAGAGAGAGAGAGAGGCTGGGGGAGAGGAGAGAGAGGCTGGGGGAGAGGAGAGAGGGGGCGAGAGCAGAACCAAGTTTTCCTCTAGGATTTTGCCGTTTCTCAGCTCCATCCAGTATCTTTTTATCCTGAACAACTCCCTAGTCCTTGCCGATGACAAGCATACCCATACCATGATGCAGCCACCACAGAGGCTGGGGGAGAGGAGAGCGGGGGTTTCCAACACATCACTGACTAACTGCCTCCGTATTTTCAAGCATGGTGGTGGCTGCATCGTGGTATGGGTATGCTTGTCATCAGCAAATACTGGGGAGTTTTTCAGGATGAAAATAAACAGAACAGAGCTAAGAACAGGCAAAATCCTAGAGGAAAACCTGGTTCAGTCTGCTTTTTCACCAGATACTGGGAGATGAATTCACCTTTCAGCAGGACAATAACCTACAAGACAAGGCCACATCTACACTGGAGTTGCTTAGCAATAAGACACTGAATGTTCCTGAGTTGCCGAGTTACAGTTTAGACTTAAACCCGATTGTAAATCTATGGAAAGACTTAAATGGCCGTCCTAGCCATGATCCCCCAACAACTGGACAGAGCTTGAAGATATATACCTGAGCTAATAATTTACAATACAGGTGTTTAAAAGCTCTTAGAGACTGTTGGGGCAGAATCAGAATTAGTGATTGATAAATAAGATGTTTTATTTATATAATAATGCTTATGTGGGATATTTGTCATTTGTCATGTTTTCTTTTGGATAATACTGTTGGTAGTTATCTCTGCTCGGGTTTAGTCACTAGGGGCCCAGAGAGGGGAGAGGTCAGGCTTGTCTTCTTCTGGGAATGTGTCTGTTAAACCATGTGATGCTATGACGAATATCAGAAGGGGAGGAGGACAGAATGGAGGCTCCTCTTCTTCTGGGAATGTGTCTGTAACTATTGTATGTCTCCTCTGAGGTGGCCTTTATCTTGACCTAGTATATGACCTAAGAGGCTCACTATTGTATGTCCCCTCTGATGTTGCCCTAATCTTGACCTAGTATATGACCTAGGAGGCTTACTATTGTATGTCTCCTCTGAGGTTGCCCTTATCTTGACCTAGTATATGACCTATGACCTAAGAGGCTCACTATTATATGTCTCCTCTGAGGTTGCCTTAATCTTGACCTAGTATATGACCTAGGACCTAAGGGGCTCACTGTTGTATGTCCCCTCTGAGGTTGCCCTTATCTTAACCTAGTATATGACCTAGGACCTAAGAGGCTCACCTAATGTATGTCTCCTCTGAGGTTGCCCTTATCTTGACCTAGTATATGACCTAGGACCTAAGAGGCTCACTATTGTATGTCTCCTCTGAGGTTGCCCTAATCTTGACCTAGTATATGACCTAAGAGGCTCACTATTGTATGTCTCCTCTGAGGTTGCCCTAATCTTGACCTAGTATATGACCTAGGACCTAGGAGGCTTACTATTGTATGTCTCCTCTGAGGTGGCCTTTATCTTGACCTAGTATATGACTCTAAGATGGCTAATCTTGACTAGTATATGACCTATGTCCCCTCTGATGTTGCCTAATCTTGACCTAGTATATGACCTAGGACCTAAGGGGCTCACTGTTGTATGTCCCCTCTGAGGTTGCCCTTATCTTAACCTCTTGCCTCTACTTGGGACGCTTGCGTCCCAACTAGAGCTCTGGAAATGCAAATGCGCTACGCTAAATGCTAATAGTATTAGTTAAAACTCAAAAGTTCATTAAAATACACATGCAGGGTATCAAATTAAAGCTACACTCGTTGTGAATCCAGGCAACAAGTCAGATTTTTAAAATGCTTTTCGGCGACAGCATGAGAAGCTATTATCTGATAGCATGCACCAATACACTTCAACACAAAAGCACAGCAGGGGACGTAAACAAAATAATTAGCATTTCGGCGTTACACAAACCGCACAATAAAATAGAAAACAGTCATTACCTTTCACCATCTTCTTTGTTGGCACTCCTAGATGTCCCATAAACACTATTGGGTCTTTATTTCGATTAAATCGGGCCATATAAAGCCAAGATATCGTTATATGTAGACTGTGTGATAAACGAAAAAAACAGCGATTTCACAACGTAACGTCATTTTTTAAAATTCAAAAAGTAGACGATAAACTTTCACAAAACACTTCGAAATACGTTTGTAATGCTACTTTAGGTATTAGTAAACGTTAATAAGCGATAAAAATCATCCATAGGCGATGTCAAAATCATTAGCTGTCGTCTTGGAAAAAATTTCACGAGAGAGCTCTTCCGGAATGATCTGGGCGGAGACCGGAGGTAAGTGGTGCCCCTGTTTCGGTTCAACCAAGAATCAAAGAGGATTCAATTCACAAGACTCTAGACAACATGGGGATGCTGTGGGAGTTGAATGCTCGGTCTTATCTAATTCGGCTCACTGTTAACAATTGCTGGAAGTGGCGCAAGGATATTTATTTCCATTTTCTGTGATCAGGTTTTCCTGCGCTTTCCGATGTAACGCACGTTATGTTATAGCCACAGTCGTGATTTAACCAGTTTTAAAAACGTCCGAGGGTTTCCTATCCACACATTCTAACCATATGAACGTACTATATTCCTGGCATGAGTAGCAGGGCGCTGAAATGTTGCGCGATTTTTAACAAAATGTTCAAAAAAGTAGAGGGTAGGAGCAACAGGTTAACCTAGTATATGACCTAGGACCTAAGAGGTTCACCTAATGTATGTCTCCTCTGAGGTTGCCCTTATCTTGACCTAGTATATGACCTAGGACCTAAGAGGCTCACTATTGTATGTCTCCTCTGAGGTTGCCCTAATCTTGACCTAGTATATGACCTAGGACCTAAGAGGCTCACCTAATGTATGTCTCCTCTGAGGTTGCCCTAATCTTGACCTAGTATATGACCTAGGACCTAAGAGGCTCACCTAAATGTATGTCTCCTCTGAGGTTGCCCTAATCTTGATCTAGTATATGACCTAGGACCTAGGAGGCTCAGTGTCTTTTCAGATCTTGTCCAGGAGGGGGTGTATTTGAGGAGTATCTAGAATTGACAATTGATATATTGGATGAGGTAATGTTTTGGTACTATGTGGTATAATTAAAGATGGACTGTATTGATTTGATCGCGATTTGATCGTTTCTTAACACGTATCGACTCAGGGAGGGTGAATATTTATCTAATAATCAACATATATGTTACCTCCCACTTTGACGGAGTATTTAGTAACAAAATATGACGAAATACAAGACTTTTCTTTTGGCACTTTTAGTATCACCTAGCAGCAAAGCCCTACTCTATCTCTCTGTGTGTATGTGTGTGTGTGTGTGTGTGTGTGTGTGTGTGTGTGTGTGTGTGTGTGTGTGTGTGTGTGTGTGTGTGTGTTACCTCAAAGATCTGCGCCAGCTGGACCTCCTTGTTACAAAAGATGGCGTGGATACAGTGAACAGCCTGTTTGGCCTGGTGGGGGGTCCCACGTTTAGCCTTCTGATGAAGGACTGGGATCAGGGTCCTGGGGGGGGGGGGGGGGGGACTGACGGGGGGTAGAGAGGAGGTTAACAGACTGACTACAGGGAGGAGAGGAGGTTAACAGACTGACTACAGGGAGGAAGGAGAGGAGGTTAACAGACTGACTACAGGAAGGAGAGGAGGTTAACAGACTGACTACAGGGAGGAAGGAGAGGAGGTTAACAGACTGACTACAGGGAGGAGAGGAGGTTAACAGACTGACTACAGGGAGGAGAGGAGGTTAACAGACTGACTACAGGGAGGAAGGAGAGGAGGTTAACAGACTGACTACAGGGAGGAAGGAGAGGAGGTTAACAGACTGACTACAGGGAGGAAGGAGAGGAGGTTAACAGACTGACTACAGGGAGGAAGGAGAGGAGGTTAACAGACTGACTACAGGGAGGAAGGAGAGGAGGTTAACAGACTGACTACAGGGAGGAAGGAGAGGAGGTTAACAGACTGACTACAGGGAGGAGAGGAGGTTAACAGACTGACTACAGGGAGGAGAGGAGGTTAACAGACTGACTACAGGGAGGAGAGGAGATTAACAGACTGACTACAGGGAGGAAGGAGAGGAGGTTAACAGACTGACTACAGGGGGGAAGGAGGTTAACAGACTGACTACAGGGAGGAGAGGAGAGGAGGTTAACAGACTGACTACAGGGAGGAGAGGAGGTTAACAGACTGACTACAGGGAGAGAGGAGAGGAGGATAACAGACTGACTACAGGGAGGAAGGAGAGGTTAACAGACTGACTACAGGGAGGAGAGGAGAGGAGGTTAACAGACTGACTACAGGGAGAGAGGAGAGGAGGTTAACAGACTGACTACAGGGAGGAAGGAGAGGTTAACAGACTGACTACAAGGAGGAGAGGAGAGGAGGTTAACAGACTGACTACAGAGAGGAAGGAGAGGAGGTTAACAGACTGACTACAGGGAGGAGAGGAGGTTAACAGACTGACTACAGGGAGGAAGGAGAGGAGGTTAACAGACTGACTACAGGGAGGAGAGGAGAGGAGGTTAACAGACTGACTACAGGGAGGAGAGGAGGTTAACAGACTGACTACAGGGAGGAGAGGAGGTTAACAGACTGACTACAGGAAGGAGAGGAGGTTAACAGACTGACTACAGGAAGGAGAGGAGGTTAACAGACTGACTACAGGGAGGAAGGAGAGGAGGTTAACAGACTGACTACAGGGAGGAAGGAGACTGACTACAGGGAGGAGGTTAACAGACTGACTACAGGGAGGAAGGAGAGGAGGTTAACAGACTGACTACAGGGAGGAGAGGAGAGGAGGTTAACAGACTGACTACAGGGAGGAAGGAGAGGAGGTTAACAGACTGACTACAGGGAGGAAGGAGAGGAGGTTAACAGACTGACTACAGGGAGGAAGGAGAGGAGGTTAACAGACTGACTACAGGGAGGAGAGGAGGTTAACAGACTGACTACAGGGAGGAGAGGAGAGGAGGTTAACAGACTGACTACAGGGAGGAAGGAGAGGAGGTTAACAGACTGACTACAGGGAGGAGAGGAGGTTAACAGACTGACTACAGGGAGGAGGAGAGAGGTTAACAGACTGACTACAGGGAGGAAGGAGGAGGTTAAGACTGAGGGAGGACTGACTACAGGGGGGAAGGAGGTTAACAGACTGACTACAGGGAGGAGAGGAGAGGAGGTTAACAGACTGACTACAGGGAGAGAGGAGAGGAGGTTAACAGACTGACTACAGGGAGGAAGGAGAGGTTAACAGACTGACTACAGGGAGGAAGGAGAGGAGGTTAACAGACTGACTACAGGGAGGAGAGGAGAGGAGGTTAACAGACTGACTACAGGGAGGAAGGAGGAGGTTAACAGACTGACTACAGGGAGGAAGGAGGAGGTTAACAGACTGACTACAGGGAGGAAGGAGGAGGTTAACAGACTGACTACAGGGAGGAGAAGAGGTTAACAGACTGACTACAGGGAGGAAGGAGAGGAGGTTAACAGACTGACTACAGGGAGGAGAGGAGAGGAGGTTAACAGACTGACTACAGGGAGGAGAGGAGAGGAGGTTAACAGACTGACTACAGGGAGGAGAGGAGGTTAACAGACTGACTACAGGGAAGGAGAGGAGGTTAACAGACTGACTACAGGGAGGAGAGGAGGTTAACAGACTGACTACAGGGAGGAAGGAGAGGAGGTTAACAGACTGACTACAGGGAGGAGAGGAGGTTAACAGACTGACTACAGGGAGGAGAGGAGGTTAACAGACTGACTACAGGGAGGAGAGGAGGTTAACAGACTGACTACAGGGAGGAGAGGAGAGGAGGTTAACAGACTGACTACAGGGAGGAAGGAGAGGAGGTTAACAGACTGACTACAGGGAGGAGATGAGAGGAGGTTAACAGACTGACTACAGGGAGGAGAGGAGAGGAGGTTAACAGACTGACTACAGGGAGGAGAGGAGGTTAACAGACTGACTACAGGGAGGAGAGGAGGTTAACAGACTGACTACAGGGAGGAGAGGAGGTTAACAGACTGACTACAGGAAGGAGAGGAGGTTAACAGACTGACTACAGGGAGGAAGGAGAGGTTAACAGACTGACTACAGGGAGGAAGGAGAGGAGGTTAACAGACTGACTACAGGGAGGAGAGGAGAGGAGGTTAACAGACTGACTACAGGGAGGAAGGAGGGAGGAACTACAGGGAGGAGGAGGTTAACAGACTGACTACAGGGAGGAAGGAGAGGAGGTTAACAGACTGACTACAGGGAGGAGAGGAGAGGAGGTTAACAGACTGACTACAGGGAGGAAGGAGAGGAGGTTAACAGACTGACTACAGGGAGGAAGGAGAGGAGGTTAACAGACTGACTACAGGGAGGAAGGAGAGGAGGTTAACAGACTGACTACAGGGAGGAGAGGAGGTTAACAGACTGACTACAGGGAGGAGAGGAGGTTAACAGACTGACTACAGGGAGGAGAGGAGGTTAACAGACTGACTACAGGGAGGAGAGGAGAGGAGGTTAACAGACTGACTACAGGGAGGAAGGAGAGGAGGTTAACAGACTGACTACAGGGAGGAAGGAGAGGTTAACAGACTGACTACAGGGAGGAGAGGAGGTTAACAGACTGACTACAGGGAGGAGAGGAGGTTAACAGACTGACTACAGGGAGGAGAGGAGGTTAACAGACTGACTACAGGGAGGAGAGGAGGTTAACAGACTGACTACAGGGAGGAAGGAGAGGAGGTTAACAGACTGACTACAGGGAGGAGAGGAGGTTAACAGACTGACTACAGGGAGGAAGGAGGAGGTTAACAGACTGACTACAGGGGGGAAGGAGGTTAACAGACTGACTACAGGGAGGAGAGGAGAGGAGGTTAACAGACTGACTACAGGGAGAGAGGAGAGGAGGTTAACAGACTGACTACAGGGAGGAAGGAGAGGTTAACAGACTGACTACAGGGAGGAGAGGAGAGGAGGTTAACAGACTGACTACAGGGAGGAAGGAGAGGAGGTTAACAGACTGACTACAGGGAGGAGAGGAGAGGAGGTTAACAGACTGACTACAGGGAGGAAGGAGGAGGTTAACAGACTGACTACAGGGAGGAAGGAGGAGGTTAACAGACTGACTACAGGGAGGAGAAGAGGTTAACAGACTGACTACAGGGAGGAAGGAGAGGAGGTTAACAGACTGACTACAGGGAGGAGAGGAGAGGAGGTTAACAGACTGACTACAGGGAGGAGAGGAGAGGAGGTTAACAGACTGACTACAGGGAGGAGAGGAGGTTAACAGACTGACTACAGGAAGGAGAGGAGGTTAACAGACTGACTACAGGGAGGAGAGGAGGTTAACAGACTGACTACAGGGAGGAAGGAGAGGAGGTTAACAGACTGACTACAGGGAGGAGAGGAGGTTAACAGACTGACTACAGGGAGGAGAGGAGGTTAACAGACTGACTACAGGAAGGAGAGGAGGTTAACATACTGACTTCAGGGAGGAGAGGAGAGGAGGTTAACAGACTGACTACAGGGAGGAGAGGAGGTTAACAGACTGACTACAGGGAGGAGAGGAGGTTAACAGACTGACTACAGAGAGGAGAGGAGGAGGTTAACAGACTGACTACAGAGAGGAGAGGAGGAGGTTAACAGACTGACTACAGGGAGGAGAGGAGGTTAACAGACTGACTACAGGGAGGAGAGGAGAGGAGGTTAACAGACTGACTACAGGGAGGAGAGGAGAGGAGGTTAACAGACTGACTACAGGGAGGAGAGGAGGTTAACAGACTGACTACAGTCATGGACCCTTTACCCATTACATTATCCACCCAGTCTCCCCCTCTCTGCCTCCCTCCCTCCCTCTCTCTCTCTCTGCCTCCCTCCCTCCCCCACCCTCTCTGCCTCCCTCCCTCTCTCAGGAGAGAGGAGGCCTCCCTCCCTCCCTGCCTCCCCCCCCCCCTCCCTCCCTCTCTTACGATCGTATCTGCTGTAGTTCGGTCTCTATTTTCTGTCCGGTGTTCCTGAAGATCTGAATGGCCGCCTCGGCCACCTTGTCATCCTCCATCTTCAGACACTGAAGCAGAGACTCATACGTCTCAGCAGAGTGGAACGCTGTGGGGTGGGTGAAGGACAGAACCTGGAGGAGAGGAGAAGAGGAGGAGAGGAGGAGAGGGAGGAGGAGGAGGAAGAGGAGGAAGAGGAGAAGAGGAGGAAGAGGAGGAAGACAAGGAAGAGGAGAAGAGGAGGAAGAGGAGAAGAGGAGGAAGACAAGGAAGAGGAGAAGAGGAGGAAGAGGAGAAGAGGAGGAAGACAAGGAAGAGGAGAAGAGGAGGAAGAGGAGAAGTGGAGAAGAGGAGAGGAGGAGAAGGGGAGGAAGAGGAGGAGGAGGAAGAGGAGAAGAGGAGGAAGAGGAGAGGAAGAGGAGGGAGGAGAGGAGGGAGGAAGAGGAAGAGGAGAGGAGGAGAGAAGAGGAGGAGAGGAGGAGAAGAGGAGGGGAGAGGAGGAGAAGAGGAGGAGGAGAAGGGGAGGAGAAGAGGAGGGGAGGAGGAGAAGGGGAGGAGAAGAGGAGGGGAGGAGGAGAAGAGGAGGAGAAGAGGAGGAGGAGAAGGGGAGGAGAGGAGGAGAAGAGGAGGGAGGAGAAGAGGAGGGGAGGAGAAGGGGAGGGGAGGAGGAGAAGAGGAAGAGGAGGAGGAAGAGGAAGAGGAGGGGAGAAGGGAAGAGGAGGAGAAGAGGAGGGAGAAGAGGAGAGAGGAGGAGGAGAAGGGGAGGAGAAGAGGAGGAGGAGGAGGGGGAGGAGAAGGGGAGGGAGGAGGAGAAGAGGAGGAGGAGAAGGGAGAGAGGAGGAGGAGAAGGGAAGAGGAGGAGAAGAGGAGGAGGAGAAGAGGAGGAGGGAGAAGGGAGGAGAGGAGGAGGGGAGGAGAGAAGGGGAGGAGAGGAGGAGAGAAGAGGAGGAGGAGAAGAGGAGGAGGAGAAGGGAAGAGGAGGAGGAGAAGGGAAGAGGAGGAGAAGAGGAGGAGGAGAAGGGGAGGAGAAGAGGAGTAGGGGGGAGGAGGAGAGAAGGAGAGAAGAGGCAAGAAAAAGTTATTAATCTGTCCATTCATCCACGTTCTCTCTCCTCATCCCTCCATCCTCCCTCTCTCCTCATCCCTCCATCCCCTCTCTCTCCTCATCCCTCTCTCCTCAACCCTCCATCCATACCTTCAGTAGTTCCAGTCCCCTCCCTCCCTCCTCAACCCTCCATCCATACCATCAGTAGTTCCAGTCCCCTCCCTCCCTCCTCATCCCTCCCTCCCTCCCTCTCTCCTCATCCCTCCATCCTCCCTCCCTCTCTCCTCATCCCTCCATCCTCCCTCTCTCCTCATCCCTCTCTCCTCATCCCTCCATCCCCTCCCTCTCTCATCCCTCCATCCATACCTTCAGTATTTCCAGTCCCCTCCCTCCCTCTCGCTCATCCCTCCATCCCCTCTTTCCTCAACCCTCCCTCTCTCCTCATCCCTCCATCCCCTCTCTTTCCTCAACCCTCCATCTCTCCTCATCCCTCCATCCCCTCTCTCTCATCATCCCTCCATCCCCTCTCTCTCATCATCCCTCCATCCCCTCTCTCTCCTCATCCCTCCATCCCCTCTCTCCTCATCCCTCCATCCATACCTTCAGTAGTTCCAGCCCAGAGCGAATGGCAGTGTCTGGTGTGACACCTTCCTCATCATCATCAGCCGTTCCCTCGATAGACTTATTCAGCAGCTTGACCAGAGCACTGAGCAGAGAGACATCGCATATAACATTATATAACCTCTTATTCAGCAGCTAGACCAGAGCACTGAGCAGAGAGACATCGCATATAACATTATATAACCAGAGCACTGAGCAGAGAGACATCGCATCTTATTCAGCAGCTAGACCAGAGCACTGAGCAGAGAGACATCGCATATAACATTATATAACCTCTTATTCAGCAGCTAGACCAGAGCACTGAGCAGAGAGACATCGCATATAACATTATATAACCTCTTATTCAGCAGCTAGACCAGAGCAGAGAGACATCGCATATAACATTATATAACCTCTTATTCAACAGCTAGACCAGAGCACTGAGCAGAGAGACATCACATATAACATTATATAACCTCTTATTCAGCAGCTAGACCAGAGCAGAGAGACATCACATATAACATTATATAACCTCTTATTCAGCAGCTAGACCAGAGCACTGAGCAGAGAGACATCGCATATAACATTATATAACCTCTTATTCAGCAGCTAGACCAGAGCAGAGAGCAGATATAACCACACACACACACACACACACACACACACCATTTATTTACCTGATGGCCTCTGAGTCGATGTGGACGGGAGCGATGCGTTCCAACAGGAACTTCACCATCTCCAGGAAGGGGTTGGTGGGCTGCTTATTCAGCAGAACGAGCAGTTTAACCGAGTAATCTCCACACTGAAATACACGATCAATATCTAACTGGTAATCTCCCCTCTGAAATACACGATCAATATCTAACTGGTAATCTCCCTCTGAAATACACGATCAATATCTAACTGGTAATCTCCCTCTGAAATACACGATCAATATCTAACTGGTAATCTCCCCTCTGAAATACACGATCAATATCTAACTGGTAATCTCCCCTCTGAAATACACGATCAATATCTAACTGGTAATCTCCCCTCTGAAATACACAATCAATATCTAACTGGTAATCTCCCCTCTGAAATACACGATCAATATCTAACTGGTAATCTCCCTCTGAAATACACGATCAATATCTAACTGGTAATCTCCCCTCTGAAATACACGATCAATATCTAACTGGTAATCTCCCCTCTGAAATACACGAACAATATCTAACTGGTAATCTCCCCTCTGAAATACACAATCAATATCTAACTGGTAATCTCCCCTCTGAAATACACGATCAATATCTAACTGGTAATCTCCCCTCTGAAATACACGATCAATATCTAACTGGTAATCTCCCCTCTGAAATACACGATCAATATCTAACTGGTAATCTCCCTCTGAAATACACGATCAATATCTAACTGGTAATCTCCCCTCTGAAATACACGAACAATATCTAACTGGTAATCTCCCTCTGAAATACACGATCGTTCAAAAGTTGGGGGTTAGAAATGTCCTTGTTTTTGAAAGAAAAGCACATTTATTTTGTCCATTTAAAATAACATTAAATTGCTCAGACATCGTTAATGTTGTAAATGACTACGTTAGCTCCGAAAACCTGAGAAAAAAACAATCCCACTTCCTGGATGGATTTATGTTTGTAGTTTTCCATTGACTGCCTTTACAGATTCCATTGATTTAGGACTCAAGATTGCACTTCCTATGGCGTCCACTAGATGTCAACAGTCTTTAGAAATGGTTTCAGGCTTGTATTCTGAAAAATGAGGGAGTGAGGTCACTCTGAATGAGTGGACACTGTAGTGTCCCAGAGGTATTTCATGCACGACCGAGAGCCTTTTCTTGTTTTCCTTTTATATTGACGACATTATTGTCCGGTTGAAATATTATTGATTATTACGACTAAAAACAACCTGAGGATCGATTATAAACATCGTTTGGACATGTTACTACGAACTTTACGGATACTATTTGGATTTTTCGTCTGCCTGTTGTGACTGCGTTTGAGCCTGTGGATTACTGAACAAAACTGAGGTTTTTGGATATAAAGAGGGGCTTTATCGAAACAAAATGAACATTTATTGAGTAAATGGGAGTCTTGTGAGTGCAACCATATGAAGATCATCAAAGATAAGTGATTAATTTTATCACTATTTCTGACTTTTGTAACTCTTCTACTTGGCTGGTAAATGTTTGTATTGATTTGTCTGCTGGGCGCTGTTCTCAGATAATCGCATGGTTTGCTTTCACCGTAAAGCCTTTTTGAAATCTGACACCGTGGTTTTTGATTGGACAAGAAGTTAAATCTTTAAACTGATGTATAACACTTGTATGATTTAAGGACTTTTATAGTTATATATATAATGTTCCAGGTATCCAGTCTATCAGACAGTATTATAATGTTCCAGGTATCCAGTCTATCAGACAGTATTATGATGTTCCAGGTATCCAGTCTATCAGACAGTATTATATTATGCTGTTCCAGGTATCCAGTCTATCAGACAGTATTATATTATAATGTTCCAGGTATCCAGTCTATCAGACAGTATTATAATGTTCCAGGTATCAGGTCTATCAGACAGTATTATATTATAGTGTTCCAGGTATCCAGTCTATCAGACAGTATTATATTATAATGTTCCAGGTATCCAGTCTATCAGACAGTATTATATTATAATGTTCCAGGTATCCAGTCTATCAGACAGTATTATAATGTTCCAGGTATCCAGTCTATCAGACAGTATTATAGTGTTCCAGGTATCCAGTCTATCAGACAGTATTATATTATAATGTTCCAGGTATACAGTCTATCAGACAGTATTATATTATAATGTTCCAGGTATCCAGTCTATCAGACAGTTATAATATATTATAATATTATATTATAATGTTCCAGGTATCCAGTCTATCAGACAGTATTATAATAATGTTCCAGGTATCCAGTCTATCAGACAGTATTAGTATTATAATAATGTTCCAGGTATCCAGTCTATCAATTATATTATAATGTTCCAGGTATCCAGTCTATCAGACAGTATTATATTATAATGTTCCAGGTATCCAGTCTATCAGACAGTATTATAATGTTCCAGGTATCCAGTCTATCAGACAGTATTATATTATAATGTTCCAGGTATCCAGTCTATCAGACAGTATTATAATGTTCCAGGTATCCAGTCTATCAGACAGTATTATATTATAATGTTCCAGGTATCCAGTCTTATTATATGTTCCAGGTATCCAGTCTATCAGACAGTATTATATTATAATGTTCCAGTCTATCAGTAGTCCATGTTCTATCCAGTCTATCAGACAGTAGTAATGTTCCATTATATTATAATGTTCCAGGTATCCAGTCTATCAGACAGTATTATAATGTTCCAGGTATCCAGTCTATCAGACAGTATTATATTATAATGTTCCAGGTATCCAGTCTATCAGACAGTATTATATTATAATGTTCCAGGTATCCAGTCTATCAGACATTATAATGACAGGTATTATAACAGTATTCCAGGTATCCAGTCTATCAGACAGTATTATATTATAATGTTCCAGGTATCCAGTCTATCAGACAGTAGGTATAGTATTATAATGTTCCAGGTATCCAGTCTATCAGACAGTATTATAATGTTCCAGGTATCCAGTCTATCAGACAGTATTATATTATAATGTTCCAGGTATCCAGTCTATCAGACAGTATTATAATGTTCCAGGTATCCAGTCTATCAGACAGTATTATAATGTTCCAGGTCTCTATCAGACAGTATTATAATGTTCCAGGTATCCAGTCTATCAGACAGTATTATATTATAATGTTCCAGGTATCCAGTCTATCAGACAGTATTATATTATAATGTTCCAGGTATCCAGTCTATCAGACAGTATTATAATGTTCCAGGTATCCAGTCTATCAGACAGTATTATATTATAATGTTCCAGGTATCCAGTCTATCAGACAGTATTATATTATAATGTTCCAGGTATCCAGTCTATCAGACAGTATTATAATGTTCCAGGTATCCAGTCTATCAGACAGTATTATATTATAATCCAGTTATCAGACAGTATTATATTATAATGTTCCAGGTATCCAGTCTATCAGACAGTATTATATTATAATGTTCCAGGTATCCAGTCTATCAGACAGTATTATAATGTTCCAGGTATCCAGTCTATCAGACAGTATTATAATGTTCCAGGTATCCAGTCTATCAGACAGTATTATAATTATATTATAATGTTTATAATGTTCCAGGTATCCAGTCTATCAGACAGTATTATATTATAATGTTCCAGGTATCCAGTCTATCAGACAGTATTATATTATAATGTTCCAGGTATCCAGTCTATCAGACAGTATTATAATGTTCCAGGTATCCAGTCTATCAGACAGTATTATATTATAATGTTCCAGGTATCCAGTCTATCAGACAGTATTATAATGTTCCATAATGTTCCAGGTATCCAGTCTATCAGACAGTATTATAATGTTCCAGGTATCCAGTCTATCAGACAGTATTATAATGTTCCAGGTATCCAGTCTATCAGACAGTATTATATTATAATGTTCCAGGTATCCAGTCTATCAGACAGTATTATAATGTTCCAGGTATCCAGTCTATCAGACAGTATTATATTATAATGTTCCAGGTATCCAGTCTATCAGACAGTATTATAATGTTCCAGGTATCCAGTCTATCAGACAGTATTATAATGTTCCAGGTATCCAGTCTATCAGACAGTATTATATTATAATGTTCCAGGTATCCAGTCTATCAGACAGTATTATAATGTTCCAGGTATCCAGTCTATCAGACAGTATTATGATGTTCCAGGTATCCAGTCTATCAGACAGTATTATATTATAATGTTCCAGGTATCCAGTCTATCAGACAGTATTATATTATAATGTTCCAGGTATCCAGTCTATCAGACAGGTTCCAGGTATCCAGTCTATCAGACAGTATTATATTATAATGTTCCAGGTATCCAGTCTATCAGACAGTATTATGCTGTTCCAGGTATCCAGTCTATCAGACAGTATTATAATGTTCCAGGTATCCAGTCTATCAGACAGTATTATATTATAATGTTCCAGGTATCCAGTCTATCAGACAGTATTATAATGTTCCAGGTATCCAGTCTATCAGACAGTATTATATTATAATGTTCCAGGTATCCAGTCTATCAGACAGTATTATAATGTTCCAGGTATCCAGTCTATCAGACAGTATTATAATGTTCCAGGTATCCAGTCTATCAGACAGTATTATAATGTTCCAGGTATCCAGTCTATCAGACAGTATTATAATGTTCCAGGTATCCAGTCTATCAGACAGTATTATAATGTTCCAGGTATCCAGTCTATCAGACAGTATTATAATGTTCCAGGTATCCAGTCTATCAGACAGTATTATAATGTATAATGTTCCAGGTATCCAGTCTATCAGACAGTATTATATTATAATGTTCCAGGTATCCAGTCTATCAGACAGTATTATAATGTTCCAGGTATCCAGTCTATCAGTCTATCAGTATTATATTATAATGTTCCAGGTATCCAGTCTATCAGTATTATATAATGTTCCAGTATCCAGTCTATCAGACAGTATTATATTATAATGTTCCAGGTATCCAGTCTATCAGACAGTATTATAATGTTCCAGGTATCCAGTCTATCAGACAGTATTATAATGTTCCAGGTATCCAGTCTATCAGACAGTATTATATTATAATGTTCCAGGTATCCAGTCTATCAGACAGTATTATATTATAATGTTCCAGGTATCCAGTCTATCAGACAGTATTATATTATAATGTTCCAGGTATCCAGTCTATCAGACAGTATTATAATGTTCCAGGTATCCAGTCTATCAGACAGTATTATATTATAATGTTCCAGGTAGTCTATCAGACAGTATTATAATGTTCAGTCTCTATCAGACAGTATTATAATGTTCCAGGTATCCAGTCTATCAGACAGTATTATATTATAATGTTCCAGGTATCCAGTCTATCAGACAGTATTATAATGTTCCAGGTATCCAGTCTATCAGACAGTATTATATTATAATGTTCCAGGTATCCAGTCTATCAGACAGTATTATAATGTTCCAGGTATCCAGTCTATCAGACAGTATTATAATGTTCCAGGTATCCAGTCTATCAGACAGTATTATATTATAATGTTCCAGGTATCCAGTCTATCAGACAGTATTATAATGTTCCAGGTATCCAGTCTATCAGACAGTATTATAATGTTCCAGGTATCCAGTCTATCAGACAGTATTATATTATAATGTTCCAGGTATCCAGTCTATCAGACAGTATTATAATGTTCCAGGTATCCAGTCTATCAGACAGTATTATATTATAATGTTCCAGGTATCCAGTCTATCAGACAGTATTATATTATAATGTTCCAGGTATCCAGTCTATCAGACAGTATTATATTATAATGTTCCAGGTATCCAGTCTATCAGACAGTATCCAGGTATCCAGTCTATCAGACAGTATTATAATGTTCCAGGTATCCAGTCTATCAGACAGTATTATATTATAATGTTCCAGGTATCCAGTCTATCAGACAGTATTATATTATAATGTTCCAGGTATCCAGTCTATCAGACAGTATTATAATGTTCCAGGTATCCAGTCTATCAGACAGTATTATAATGTTCCAGGTATCCAGTCTATCAGACAGTATTATAATGTTCCAGGTATCCAGTCTATCAGACAGTATTATATTCTATAATGTTCCAGGTATCCAGTCTATCAGACAGTATTATAATGTTCCAGGTATCCAGTCTATCAGACAGTATTATAATAATGTTCCAGGTATCCAGTCTATCAGACAGTATTATAATTATAATGTTCCAGGTATCCAGTCTATCAGACAGTATTATAATGTTCCAGGTATCCAGTCTATCAGACAGTATTATAATGTTCCAGGTATCCAGTCTATCAGTCTATCAGACAGTATTATATTATAATGTTCCAGGTATCCAGTCTATCAGACAGTATTATAATGTTCCAGGTATCCAGTCTATCAGACAGTATTATAATGTTCCAGGTATCCAGTCTATCAGACAGTATTATAATGTTCCAGGTATCCAGTCTATCCATATTATATTATAATGTTCCAGGTATCCAGTCTATCAGACAGTATTATAATGTTCCAGGTATCCAGTCTATCAGACAGTATTATAATGTTCCATGTTCCAGGTTCCATATCCAGTCTATCAGACAGTATTATATTATAATGTTCCAGGTATCCAGTCTCTATCAGACAGTATTATATTATAATGTTCCAGGTATCCAGTCTATCAGACAGTATTATATTATAATGTTCCAGGTATCCAGTCTATCAGACAGTATTATAATGTTCCAGGTATCCAGTCTATCAGACAGTATTATATTATAATGTTCCAGGTATCCAGTCTATCAGACAGTATTATAATGTTCCAGGTATCCAGTCTATCAGACAGTATTATATATCCAGTCTATCAGTTTATATTATAATGTTCCAGGTATCCAGTCTATCAGACAGTATTATAATGTTCCAGGTATCCAGTCTATCAGACAGTATTATAATGTTCCAGGTATCCAGTCTATCAGACAGTATTATATTATATCCAGTGTTTATAATGTTCCAGGTATCCAGTCTATCAGACAGTATTATAATGTTCCAGGTATCCAGTCTATCAGACAGTATTATATTATAATGTTCCAGGTATCCAGTCTATCAGACAGTGTTCCAGGTATCCAGTCTATCAGACAATTATAATGTTCCAGGTATCCAGTCTATCAGACAGTATTATAATGTTTCCAGGTATCCAGTCTATCAGACAGTATTATAATGTTCCAGGTATCCAGTCTATCAGACAGTATTATATTATAATGTTCCAGGTATCCAGTCTATCAGACAGTATTATATGTTCCAGGTATCCAGTCTATCAGACAGTATTATATTATAATGTTCCAGGTATCCAGTCTATCAGACAGTATTATAATGTTCCAGGTATTATCATTATAATGTTCCAGGTATCCAGTCTATCAGACAGTATTATATTATAATGTTCCAGGTATCCAGTCTATCAGACAGTATTATATTATAATGTTCCAGGTATCCAGTCTATCAGACAGTATTATAATGTTCCAGGTATCCAGTCTATCAGACAGTATTATATTATAATGTTCCAGGTATCCAGTCTATCAGTCTATCAGGTATCCAGTCTATCAGACAGTATTATAATGTTCCAGGTATCCAGTCTATCAGACAGTATTATAATGTTCCAGGTATCCAGTCTATCAGACAGTATTATAATGTTCCAGGTATCCAGTCTATCAGACAGTATTATATTATAATGTTCCAGGTATCCAGTCTATCAGACAGTATTATAATGTTCCAGGTATCCAGTCTATCAGACAGTATTATAATGTTCCAGTCTCTATCAGACAGTATTATAATGTTCCAGGTATCCAGTCTATCAGACAGTATTATAGACAGTATTATAATGTTCCAGGTATCCAGTCTATCAGACAGTATTATAATGTTCCAGGTATCCAGTCTATCAGACAGTATTATATTATAATGTTCCAGTCTATCAGACAGTATTATAATGTTCCAGTCTATCAGACAGTATTATAATGTTCCAGGTATCCAGTCTATCAGACAGTATTATGATGTTCCAGGTATCCAGTCTATCAGACAGTATTATATTATAATGTTCCAGGTATCCAGTCTATCAGACAGTATTATATTATAATGTTCCAGGTATCCAGTCTATCAGACAGTATTATATTATAATGTTCCAGGTATCCAGTCTATCAGACAGTATTATAATGTTCCAGGTATCCAGTCTATCAGACAGTATTATATTATAATGTTCCAGGTATCCAGTCTATCAGACAGTATTATGCTGTTCCAGGTATCCAGTCTATCAGACAGTATTATGCTGTTCCAGGTATCCAGTCTATCAGACAGTATTATAATGTTCCAGGTATCCAGTCTATCAGACAGTATTATATTATAGTGTTCCAGGTATCCAGTCTATCAGACAGTATTATAATGTTCCAGGTATCCAGTCTATCAGACAGTATTATATTATAATGTTCCAGGTATCCAGTCTATCAGACAGTATTATATTATAATGTTCCAGGTCTATCCAGTATTATATTATAATGTTCCAGGTATCAGTCTATCAGACAGTATTATAATGTTCCAGGTATCCAGTCTATCAGACAGTATTATAATGTTCCAGGTATCCAGTCTATCAGACAGTATTATAATGTTCCAGGTATCCAGTCTATCAGACAGTATTATAATGTTCCAGGTATCCAGTCTATCAGACAGTATTATAATGTTCCAGGTATCCAGTCTATCAGACAGTATTATAATGTTCCAGGTATCCAGTCTATCAGACAGTATTATAATGTTCCAGGTATCCAGTCTATCAGACAGTATTATAATGTTCCAGGTATCCAGTCTATCAGACAGTATTATAATGTTCCAGGTATCCAGTCTATCAGACAGTATTATAATGTTCCAGGTATCCAGTCTATCAGACAGTATTATAATGTTCCAGGTATCCAGTCTATCAGACAGTATTATAATGTTCCAGGTATCCAGTCTATCAGACAGTATTATATTATAATGTTCCAGGTATCCAGTCTATCAGACAGTATTATAATGTTCCAGGTATCCAGTCTATCAGACAGTATTATAATGTTCCAGGTATCCAGTCTATCAGACAGTATTATAATAATGTTCCAGGTATCCAGTCTATCAGATTATATTATAATGTTCCAGGTATCCAGTCTATCAGACAGTATTATAATGTTCCAGGTATCCAGTCTATCAGACAGTATTATATAATGTTCCAGGTATCCAGTCTATCAGACAGTATTATATTATAATGTTCCAGGTATCCAGTCTATCAGACAGTATTATATAATGTTCCAGGTATCCAGTCTATATTATAATGTTCAGGTATCAGTATTATTATAATGTTCCAGGTATCCAGTCTATCAGACAGTATTATATTATAATGTTCCAGGTATCCAGTCTATCAGACAGTATTATAATGTTCCAGGTATCCAGTCTATCAGACAGTATTATATGTTCCAGGTAAGTCTATCAGACAGTATTATATTATAATGTTCCAGGTATCCAGTCTATCAGACAGTATTAGTATTATAATGTTCCAGGTATCCAGTCTATCAGACAGTATTATAATAATGTTCCAGGTATCCAGTCTATCAGACAGTATTATAATGTTCCAGGTATCCAGTCTATCAGACAGTATTATATTATAATGTTCCAGGTATCCAGTCTATCAGACAGTATTATAATGTTCCAGGTATCCAGTCTATCAGACAGTATTATAATGTTCCAGGTATCCAGTCTATCAGACAGTATTATATTATAATGTTCCAGGTATCCAGTCTATCAGACAGTATTATATTATAATGTTCCAGGTATCCAGTCTATCAGACAGTATTCTAATGTTCCAGGTATCCAGTCTATCAGACACTATTATAATGTTCCAGGTATCCAGTCTATCAGACAGTATTATATTATAATGTTCCAGGTATCCAGTCTATCAGACAGTATTATAATGTATTATAATGTTCCAGGTATCCAGTCTATCAGACAGTATTATAATGTTCCAGGTATCCAGTCTATCAGACAGTATTATATTATAATGTTCCAGGTATCCAGTCTATCAGACAGTATTATAATGTTCCAGGTATCCAGTCTATCAGACAGTATTATATTATAATGTTCCAGGTATCCAGTCTATCAGACAGTATTATAATGTTCCAGGTATCCAGTCTATCAGACAGTATTATAATGTTCCAGGTATCCAGTCTATCAGACAGTATTATAATGTTCCAGGTATCCAGTCTATCAGACAGTATTATAATGTTCCAGGTATCCAGTCTATCAGACAGTATTATAATGTTCCAGGTATCCAGTCTATCAGACAGTATCAGATAATGTTCCAGTATTATATTATAGTATATAATGTTCCAGGTATCCAGTCTATCAGACAGTATTATAATGTTCCAGGTATCCAGTCTATCAGACAGTATATTATAATGTTCCAGGTATCCAGTCTATCAGACAGTATTATGATGTTCCAGGTATCCAGTCTATCAGACAGTATTATATTATAATGTTCCAGGTATCCAGTCTATCAGACAGTATTATATGTTCCATGTTCCAGGTATCCAGTCTATCAGACAGTATTATATTTCCAGGTATAATGTTCCAGGTATCCAGTCTATCAGACAGTATTATAATGTTCCAGGTATCCAGTCTATCAGACAGTATTATAATGTTCCAGGTATCCAGTCTATCAGACAGTATTATATTATAATGTTCCAGGTATCCAGTCTATCAGACAGTATTATAATGTTCCAGGTATCCAGTCTATCAGACAGTATTATATTATAATGTCTCCAGTTCAGGTATCCAGTCTATCAGACAGTATTATAATGTTCCAGGTATCCAGTCTATCAGACAGTATTATAATGTTCCAGGTATCCAGTCTATCAGACAGTATTATAATGTTCCAGGTATCCAGTCTATCAGACAGTATTATATTATAATGTTCCAGGTATCCAGTCTATCAGACACTATTATAATGTTCCAGGTATCCAGTCTATCAGACAGTATTATAATGTTCCAGGTATCCAGTCTATCAGACAGTATTATAATGTATTATAATGTTCCAGGTATCCAGTCTATCAGACAGTATTATAATGTTCCAGGTATCCAGTCTATCAGACAGTATTATAATGTTCCAGGTATCCAGTCTATCAGACAGTATTATATTTCCATAATCTATCAGACAGTTTATATTATGTTCCAGGTATCCAGTCTATCAGACAGTATTATAATGTTCCAGGTATCCAGTCTATCAGACAGTATTATATTATAATGTTCCAGGTATCCAGTCTATCAGACAGTATTATATTATAATGTTCCAGGTATCCAGTCTATCAGACAGTATTATGATGTTCCAGGTATCCAGTCTATCAGAGAGTATTATATTATAATGTTCCAGGTATCCAGTCTATCAGACAGTATTATGCTGTTCCAGGTATCCAGTCTATCAGACAGTATTATGCTGTTCCAGGTATCCAGTCTATCAGACAGTATTATAATGTTCCAGGTATCCAGTCTATCAGACAGTATTATATTATAGTGTTCCAGGTATCCAGTCTATCAGACAGTATTATAATGTTCCAGGTATCCAGTCTATCAGACAGTATTATATTATAATGTTCCAGGTATCCAGTCTATCAGACAGTATTATAATGTTCCAGGTATCCAGTCTATCAGACAGTATTATAATGTTCCAGGTATCCAGTCTATCAGACAGTATTATAATGTTCCAGGTATCCAGTCTATCAGACAGTATTATAATGTTCCAGGTATCAGTCTATCCAGTATTATAATGTTCTATCCAGTCTATCAGACAGTATTATAATGTTCCAGGTATCCAGTCTATCAGACAGTATTATAATGTTCCAGGTATCCAGTCTATCAGACAGTATTATAATGTTCCAGGTATCCAGTCTATCAGACAGTATTATATTTCCATAATGTTCCAGGTTCCATATCCAGTCTATCAGACAGTATTATAATGTTCCAGGTAGTCCAGTCTATCAGACAGTATTATAATGTTCCAGGTATCCAGTCTATCAGACAGTATTATATTATAATGTTCCAGGTATCCAGTCTATCAGACAGTATTATGATGTTCCAGGTATCCAGTCTATCAGACAGTATTATAATGTTCCAGGTATCCAGTCTATCAGACAGTATTATATTATAATGTTCCAGGTATCCAGTCTATCAGACAGTATTATATTATAATGTTCCAGGTATCCAGTCTATCAGACAGTATTATATTATAATGTTCCAGGTATCCAGTCTATCAGACAGTATTATAATGTTCCAGGTATCCAGTCTATCAGACAGTATTATATTATAATGTTCCAGGTATCCAGTCTATCAGACAGTATTATATTATAATGTTCCAGGTATCCAGTCTATCAGACAGTATTATAATGTTCCAGGTATCCAGTCTATCAGACAGTATTATATTATAATGTTCCAGGTATCCAGTCTATCAGACAGTATTATATTATAAGGTATCCAGTTCCAGTATTATATTATAATGTTCCAGTCTATCAGACAGTATTATAATGTTCCAGGTATCCAGTCACTATCAGGTATCAGACAGTATTATATTATGTTCCAGGTATCCAGTCTATCAGACAGTATTATATTATAATGTTCCAGGTATCCAGTCTATCAGACAGTATTATATTATAATGTTCCAGGTATCAGACAGTATCCAGTCTATCAGACAGTATTATATTATAATGTTCCAGGTATCCAGTCTATCAGACAGTATTATAATGTTCCAGGTATCCAGTCTATCAGACAGTATTATATGTTCCAGGTATAATCAGTTCCAGGTATCCAGTCTATCAGACAGTATTATATTATAATGTTCCAGGTATCCAGTCTATCAGACAGTATTATAATGTTCCAGGTATCCAGTCTATCAGACAGTATTATAATGTTCCAGGTATCCAGTCTATCAGACAGTATTATATTATAATGTTCCAGTCTATCAGTATTATATTATAATGTTCCAGTCTCTATCAGACAGTATTATAATGTTCCAGGTATCCAGTCTATCAGACAGTATTATAATGTTCCAGGTATCCAGTCTATCAGACAGTATTATATTATAATGTTCCAGGTATCCAGTCTATCATCAATGTTCAGGTATTATAATGTTCCAGGTATCCAGTCTATCAGACAGTATTATATTATAATGTTCCAGGTATCCAGTCTATCAGACAGTATTATAATGTTCCAGGTATCCAGTCTATCAGACAGTATTATAATGTTCCAGGTATCCAGTCTATCAGACAGTATTATATAATGTTCCATAATGTTTATAATGTTCCAGGTATCCAGTCTATCAGACAGTATTATAATGTTCCATATCCAGTCTTCAGACAGTATTATAATGTTCCAGGTATCCAGTCTATCAGACAGTATTATGATGTTCCAGGTATCCAGTCTATCAGACAGTATTATATTATAATGTTCCAGGTATCCAGTCTATCAGACAGTATTATAATGTTCCAGGTATCCAGTCTATCAGACAGTATTATATTATGTTCCAGGTATCCAGTCTATCAGACAGTATTTCCAGGTATAATGTTCCAGGTATCCAGTCTATCAGACAGTATTATATTATAGTGTTCCAGGTATCCAGTCTATCAGACAGTATTATAATGTTCCAGGTATCCAGTCTATCAGACAGTATTATATTATAATGGTCCAGGTATCCAGTCTATCAGACAGTATTATATTATAATGTTCCAGGTATCCAGTCTATCAGACAGTATTATAATGTTCCAGGTATCCAGTCTATCAGACAGTATTATAATGTTCCAGGTATCCAGTCTATCAGACAGTATTATAATGTTCCAGGTATCCAGTCTATCAGACAGTATTATAATGTTCCAGGTATCCAGTCTATCAGACAGTATTATAATGTTCCAGGTATCCAGTCTATCAGACAGTATTATAATGTTCCAGGTATCCAGTCTATCAGACAGTATTATAATGTTCCAGGTATCCAGTCTATCATTATAATGTTCCACAGTATTATAATGTTCCAGGTATCCAGTCTATCAGACAGTATTATAATGTTCCAGGTATCCAGTCTATCAGACAGTATTATAATGTTCCAGGTATCCAGTCTATCAGACAGTATTATGATGTTCCAGGTATCCAGTCTATCAGACAGTATTATATTATAATGTTCCAGGTATCCAGTCTATCAGACAGTATTATATTATAATGTTCCAGGTATCCAGTCTATCAGACAGTATTATAATGTTCCAGGTATCCAGTCTATCAGACAGTATTATATTATAATGTTCCAGGTATCCAGTCTATCAGACAGTATTATGCTGTTCCAGGTATCCAGTCTATCAGACAGTATTATAATGTTCCAGGTATCCAGTCTATCAGACAGTATTATAATGTTCCAGGTATCCAGTCTATCAGACAGTATTATATTATAGTGTTCCAGGTATCCAGTCTATCAGACAGTATTATAATGTTCCAGGTATCCAGTCTATCAGACAGTATTATATTATAATGTTCCAGGTATCCAGTCTATCAGACAGTATTATATTATAATGTTCCAGGTATCCAGTCTATCAGACAGTATTATAATGTTCCAGTTCCAGTATCCAGTCTATCAGACAGTATTATATTATAATGTTCCAGGTATCCAGTCTATCAGACAGTATTATAATGTTCCAGGTATCCAGTCTATCAGACAGTATTATAATGTTCCAGGTATCCAGTCTATCAGACAGTATTATAATATCCAGTCTATCAGACAGTTCCAGGTATCCAGTCTATCAGACAGTATTATAATGTTCCAGGTATCCAGTCTATCAGACAGTATTATAATGTTCCAGGTATCCAGTCTATCAGACAGTATTATAATGTTCCAGGTATCCAGTCTATCAGACAGTATTATATTATAATGTTCCAGGTATCCAGTCTATCAGACAGTCTATCCAGTCTACAGTATTATAATGTTCCAGGTATCCAGTCTATCAGACAGTATTATAATGTTCCAGGTATCCAGTCTATCAGACAGTATTATATTATAATGTTCCAGGTATCCAGTCTATCAGACAGTATTATATTATAATGTTCCAGGTATCCAGTCTATCAGACAGTATTATATTCTATAATATTATATTATAATGTTCCAGGTATCCAGTCTATCAGACAGTATTATAATGTTCCAGGTATCCAGTCTATCAGACAGTATTATAATGTTCCAGGTATCCAGTCTATCAGACAGGTATCCAGTCTATCAGACAGTATTTATAATGTTCCAGGTATAGTCTATAGACAGTATTATATTGTTCCAGGTATCCAGTCTATCAGACAGTATTATAATGTTCCAGGTATCCAGTCTATCAGACAGTATTATAATGTTCCAGGTATCCAGTCTATCAGACAGTATTATATTATAATGTTCCAGGTATCCAGTCTATCAGACAGTATTAGGTATCCAGTCTATCAGACAGTATTATAATGTTCCAGGTATCCAGTCTATCAGACAGTATTATAATGTTCCAGGTATCCAGTCTATCAGACAGTATTATATTATAATGTTCCAGGTATCCAGTCTATCAGACAGTATTATAATGTTCCAGGTATCCAGTCTATCAGTATCCAGGTCTCTATCAGACAGTATTATAATGTTCCAGGTATCCAGTCTATCAGACAGTATTATATTATAATGTTCCAGGTATCCAGTCTATCAGACAGTATTATAATGTTCCAGGTATCCAGTCTATCAGACAGTATTATATTATAATGTTCCAGGTATCCAGTCTATCAGACAGTATTATAATGTTCCAGGTATCCAGTCTATCAGACAGTATTATAATGTTCCAGGTATCCAGTCTATCAGACAGTATTATAATGTTCCAGGTATCCAGTCTATCAGACAGTATTATAATGTTCCAGGTATCCAGTCTATCAGACAGTATTATAATGTTCCAGGTATCCAGTCTATCAGACAGTATTATATTATAATGTTCCAGGTATCCAGTCTATCAGACAGTATTATAATGTTCCAGGTATCCAGTCTATCAGACAGTATTATAATGTTCCAGGTATCCAGTCTATCAGACAGTATTATGATGTTCCAGGTATCCAGTCTATCAGACAGTATTATATTATAATGTTCCAGGTATCCAGTCTATCAGACAGTATTATAATGTTCCAGGTATCCAGTCTATCAGAGATTATAATGTTCAGGTATTATATTATAATGTTCCAGGTATCCAGTCTATCAGACAGTATTATAATGTTCCAGGTATCCAGTCTATCAGACAGTATTATAATGTTCCAGGTATCCAGTCTATCAGACAGTATTATATTATAATGTTCCATATCCAGTCTATCAGACAGTATTATAATGTTCCAGGTATCCAGTCTATCAGACAGTATTATAATGTATCCAGTCTATCAGACAGTATTATAATGTTCCAGGTATCCAGTCTATCAGACAGTATATCCATATTATATAATGTTCCAGGTATCCAGTCTATCAGACAGTATTATAATGTTCCAGGTATCCAGTCTATCAGACAGTATTATAATGTTCCAGGTATCCAGTCTATCAGACAGTATTATAATGTTCCAGGTATCCAGTCTATCAGACAGTATAATGTTCCATATTATAATGTTCCAGGTATCCAGTCTATCAGACAGTATTATAATGTTCCAGGTATCCAGTCTATCAATATTATAATAATGTTCCAGGTATCCAGTCTATCAGACAGTATTATAATGTTCCAGGTATCCAGTCTATCAGACAGTATTATAATGTTCCAGGTATCCAGTCTATCAGACAGTATTATAATGTTCCAGGTATCCAGTCTATCAGACAGTATTATAATGTTCCAGGTATCCAGTCTATCAGACAGTATTATATTATAATGTTCCAGTATAATGTTCCAGTATCAGACAGTCTATCAGTCTACAGTATTATAATGTTCCAGGTATCCAGTCTATCAGACAGTATTATAATGTTCCAGGTATCCAGTCTATCAGACAGTATTATATTATAATGTTCCAGGTATCCAGTCTATCAGACAGTATTATAATGTTCCAGGTATCCAGTCTATCAGACAGTATTATATTATAATGTTCCAGGTATCCAGTCTATCAGACAGTCTATCCAGTCTATCAGACAGTATTATAATGTTCCAGGTATCCAGTCTATCAGACAGTATTATAATGTTCCAGGTATCCAGTCTATCAGACAGTATTATAATGTTCCAGGTATCCAGTCTATCAGACAGTATTATAATGTTCCAGGTATCCAGTCTATCAGACAGTATTATATTATATTTCCAGGTATCCAGTCTATCAGACAGTATTATATTATGTTCCAGGTATCCAGTCTATCAGACAGTATTATAATGTTCCAGGTATCCAGTCTATCAGACAGTATTATATTATAATGTTCCAGGTATCCAGTCTATCAGACAGTATTATATAATGTTCCAGGTATCCAGTCTATCAGACAGTATTATAATGTTCCAGGTATCCAGTCTATCAGACAGTATTATAATGTTCCAGGTATCCAGTCTATCAGACAGTATTATAATGTTTCCAGGTATCCAGTCTATCAGACAGTTATAATGTTCCAGGTATCCAGTCTATCAGACAGTATTATAATGTTCCAGGTATCCAGTCTATCAGACAGTATTATAATGTTCCAGGTATCCAGTCTATCAGACAGTATTATAGTCTATATTATAATGTTCCAGGTATCCAGTCTATCAGACAGTATTATATTATAATGTTCCAGGTATCCAGTCTATCAGACAGTATTATAATGTTCCAGGTATCCAGTCTATCAGACAGTATTATAATGTTCCAGGTATCCAGTCTATCAGACAGTATTATATTATAATGTTCCAGGTATCCAGTCTATCAGACAGTATTATAATGTTCCAGGTATCCAGTCTATCAGACAGTATTATAATGTTCCAGGTATCCAGTCTATCAGACAGTATTATATTATAATGTTCCAGGTATCCAGTCTATCAGACAGTATTATATTATAATGTTCCAGTTCTATCAGATCAGACAGTATTATATTATAATGTTCCAGGTATCCAGTCTATCAGACAGTATTATATTATAATGTTCCAGGTATCCAGTCTATCAGACAGTATTATATAATGTTCCAGTATTATAATGTTCCAGGTATCCAGTCTATCAGACAGTATTATATTATAATGTTCCAGGTATCCAGTCTATCAGACAGTATTATAATGTTCCAGGTATCCAGTCTATCAGACAGTATTATTATAATGTTCCAGGTATCCAGTCTATCAGACAGTATTATAATGTTCCAGGTATCCAGTCTATCAGACAGTATTATATTATAATGTTCCAGGTATCCAGTCTATCAGACAGTATTATATTATAATGTTCCAGGTATCCAGTCTATCAGACAGTATTATAATGTTCCAGGTATCCAGTCTATCAGACAGTATTATAATGTTCCAGGTATCCAGTCTATCAGACAGTATTATAATGTTCCAGGTATCCAGTCTATCAGACAGTATTATAATGTTCCAGGTATCCAGTCTATCAGACAGTATTATATTATAATGTTCCAGGTATCCAGTCTATCAGACAGTATTATAATGTTCCAGGTATCCAGTCTATCAGACAGTATTATAATAATGTTCCAGGTATCCAGTCTATCAGACAGTATTATAATGTTCCAGGTATCCAGTCTATCAGACAGTATTATATTATAATGTTCCAGGTATCCAGTCTATCAGACAGTATTATAATAATGTTCCAGGTATCCAGTCTATCAGACAGTATTATAATGTTCCAGGTATCCAGTCTATCAGACAGTATTATAATGTTCCAGGTATCCAGTCTATCAGACAGTATTATATTATAATGTTCCAGGTATAATGTTCCAGGTATCCAGTCTATCAGACAGTATTATAATGTTCCAGGTATCCAGTCTATCAGACAGTATTATATAATGTTCCAGGTATCCAGTCTATCAGACAGTATTATGATGTTCCAGGTATCCAGTCTATCAGACAGTATTATATTATAATGTTCCAGGTATCCAGTCTATCAGACAGTATTATAATGTTCCAGGTATCCAGTCTATCAGACAGTATTATATTATAATGTTCCAGGTATCCAGTCTATCAGACAGTATTATAATGTTCCAGGTATCCAGTTCAGACAGTATTATAATGTTCCAGTATCCAGTCTATCAGACAGTATTATAATGTTCCAGGTATCCAGTCTATCAGACAGTATTATAATGTTCCAGGTATCCAGTCTATCAGACAGTATTATATTATAATGTTCCAGGTATCCAGTCTATCAGACAGTATTATAATGTTCTATCCAGTCTATCAGACAGTATTATAATGTTCCAGGTATCCAGTCTATCAGACAGTATTATATTATAATGTTCCAGGTATCCAGTCTATCAGACAGTATTATATTATAATTCCAGGTATCCAGTCTATCAGACAGTATTATAATGTTCCAGGTATCCAGTCTATCAGTTCCAGGTATCCAGTCTATCAGACAGTATTATATTATAATGTTCCAGGTATCCAGTCTATCAGACAGTATTATAATGTATAATGTCTATCAGACAGTATTATAATGTTCCAGGTATCCAGTCTATCAGACAGTATTATAATGTTCCAGGTATATCAGACAGTATTATAATGTTCCAGGTATCCAGTCTATCAGACAGTATTATAATGTTCCAGGTATCCAGTCTATCAGACAGTCTTATTATAATGTTCCAGTATCCAGTCTATCAGACAGTATATAATGTTCCAGGTATCCAGTCTATCAGACAGTATTATAATGTTCCAGGTATCCAGTCTATCAGACAGTATTATAATGTTCCAGGTATCCAGTCTATCAGACAGTATTATAATGTTCCAGGTATCCAGTCTATCAGACAGTATTATAATGTTCCAGGTATCCAGTCTATCAGACAGTATTATATTATAATGTTCCAGGTATCCAGTCTATCAGACAGTATTATAATGTTCCAGGTATCCAGTCTATCAGACAGTATTATAATGTTCCAGGTATCCAGTCTATCAGACAGTATTATATTATAATGTTCCAGGTATCCAGTCTATCAGACAGTATTATATTATAATGTTCCAGGTATCCAGTCTATCAGACAGTATTATAATGTTCCAGGTATCCAGTCTATCAGACAGTATTATATGTTCCATAATGTCTCCAGGTCCAGGTATCCAGTCTATCAGACAGTATTATATTATAATGTTCCAGGTATCCAGTCTATCAGACAGTATTATAATGTTCCAGGTATCCAGTCTATCAGACAGTATTATAATGTTCCAGGTATCCAGTCTATCAGACAGTATTATATTATAATGTTCCAGGTATCCAGTCTATCAGACAGTATTATAATAATGTTCCAGGTATCCAGTCTATCAGACAGTATTATAATGTTCCAGGTATCCAGTCTATCAGACAGTATTATAATGTTCCAGGTATCCAGTCTATCAGACAGTATTATAATAATGTTCCAGGTATCCAGTCTATCAGACAGTATTATATTTCCATAATGTTCCAGGTATCCAGTCTATCAGACAGTATTATAATGTTCCAGGTATCCAGTCTATCAGACAGTATTATAATGTTCCAGGTATCCTATCAGACAGTATTATAATGTTCCAGGTATCAGTCTATCAGACAGTATTATAATAATGTTCCAGGTATCCAGTCTATCAGACAGTATTATAATGTTCCAGGTATCCAGTCTATCAGACAGTATTATAATGTTCCAGGTATCCAGTCTATCAGACAGTATTATAATGTTCCAGGTCTATCAGGTATCCAGTCTATCAGACAGTATTATAATGTTCCAGGTATCCAGTCTATCAGACAGTATTATATTATAATGTTCCAGGTATCCAGTCTATCAGACAGTATTATAATGTTCCAGGTATCCAGTCTATCAGACAGTATTATAATGTTCCAGGTATCCAGTCTATCAGACAGTATTATAATGTTCCAGGTATCCAGTCTATCAGACAGTATTATAATAATGTTCCAGGTATCCAGTCTATCAGACAGTATTATATTATAATGTTCCAGGTATCCAGTCTATCAGACAGTATTATATTATAATGTTCCAGGTATCCAGTCTATCAGACAGTATTATAATGTTCCAGGTATCCAGTCTATCAGACAGTATTATATTATAATGTTCCAGGTATCCAGTCTATCAGACAGTATTATTATGTTCCAGGTATCCAGTCTATCAGACAGTATTATAATAATGTTCCAGGTATCCAGTCTATCAGACAGTATTATAATGTTCCAGGTATCCAGTCTATCAGACAGTATTATATGTTCCATAAGTCTTCCAGGTATCCAGTCTATCAGACAGTATTATAATGTTCCAGGTATCCAGTCTATCAGACAGTATTATAATGTTCCAGGTATCCAGTCTATCAGACAGTATTATAATGTTCCATATCCAGTCTATCAGTTCCAGGTATCCAGTCTATCAGACAGTATTATAATGTTCCAGGTATCCAGTCTATCAGACAGGTATAATGTTCCAGGTATCCAGTCTATCAGACAGTATTATAATGTTCCAGGTATCCAGTCTATCAGACAGTATTATATTTCCAGGTATCCAGTCTATCAGACAGTATTATATTATAATGTTCCAGGTATCCAGTCTATCAGACAGTATTATATAATGTTCCAGGTATCCAGTCTATCAGACAGTATTATAATGTTCCAGGTATCCAGTCTATCAGACAGTATTATAATGTTCCAGGTATCCAGTCTATCAGACAGTATTATATTTCCATATCCAGTCTATCAGACAGTATTATAATGTTCCAGGTATCCAGTCTATCAGACAGTATTATAATGTTCCAGGTATCCAGTCTATCAGACAGTATTATAATGTTCCAGGTATCCAGTCTATCAGACAGTATTATAATGTTCCAGGTATCCAGTCTATCAGACAGTATTATAATGTTCCAGGTCCAGTCTATCAGACAGTATAATCCAGTCTATCAGACAGTATTATAATGTTCCAGGTATCCAGTCTATCAGACAGTATTATATTATAATGTTCCAGGTATCCAGTCT
>NW_027039409.1:2500-5000 GCF_034236695.1 Oncorhynchus nerka | reverse complement strand
CTACACCCCACGACGACGCCACTACACCCCATGACGACGCCACTACACCCCACGACGACGCCCCACACGCCCATGACGACGCCACTACACCCCATGACGACGCCACTACACCCCATGACGACGCCACTACAACCCATGACGAAGCCACTACAACCCACGACGACGCCACTACACCCCACGACGACGCCACCACACCCCACGACGACGCCACCACACCCCACGACGACTCCACTACGCCCCACGACGACGCCACCACGCCCCACGACGACGCCACCACGCCCCACGACGACGCCACCACGCCGACGCCACCACGCCCCACGACGACGCCACCACACCCCACGACGACGCCACTACACCCCACGACGACGCCACTACACCCCACGACGACGCCACTACACCCCATGACGCCACTACACCCCACGACGACGCCACTACACCCCATGGGACGCCACTACACCCCATGCCACTACACCCCAGGTGCTCATACGCCACTACACCCCATGACCATGACGACGCCACTACACCCCACGACGACGCCACTACACCCCACGACGACGCCCACTACACCCCACGACGACGCCACTACACCCCACGACGACGCCACTACACCCCACGACGACGCCACTACACCCCACGACGCCACTACACCCCACGACGACGCCACTACACCCCACGACGACGCCACTACACCCCACGACGACGCGCCACTACACCCCACGACGACGCCACTACACCCCACGACGACGCCACTACACCCCACCACGACGCCACTACACCCCACGACGACGCCACTACACCCCACGACACGCCACTACACCCCACGACGACGCCACTACACCCCCGACACGCCACTACACCCCATGCCACTACACCCCATGACGACGCCACTACACCCCATGCCACTACACCCCATGACGCCACTACACCCCACTGACGCCACTACACCCCATGACGCCACTACACCCCATGACGACGCCACTACACCCCACGACGACGCCACTACACCCCATGACGACGCCCACGACGACGCCACTACACCCCACGACGACGCCACTACACCCCACGACGACGCCACTACACCCCACGACGACGCCACTACACCCCACGACGACGCCACTACACCCCACCCCACCACACGACGACGCCACCACACCCCACGACGACGCCACCACACCCCACGACGACGCCACCACACCCCACGACGACGCCACCACACCCCACGACGACGCCACCACACCCCACGACGACGCCACCACACCCCCACGACGACGCCACTACACCCCACGACGACGCCACTACACCCCACGACGACGCCACTACACCCCATGACGCCACTACACCCCACGACACGCCACCACACCCCCACGACGCCACTACACCCCACGACGACGCCACTACACCCCATGACGACGCCACTACACCCCATGACGCTCCACTACACCCCATGACGCGCCACTACACCCCACACGACTCCACTACACCCCATGACGACGCCACTACACCCCATGCGACTCCACTACACCCCATGACGACGCCACTACACCCCATGCCCACCCCATGACGCCACTACACCCCACGACGACCACTACACCCCACGACGACGCCACCACACCCCACGACGACGCCACCACACCCCACGACGACGCCACTACACCCCACGACGACGCCACTACACCCCACGACGCCACTACACCCCACGACGACGCCACTACACCCCACGACGACTCCACTACACCCCACGACGACGCCACTACACCCCATGACGACGCCACTACACCCCACGACGACGCCACTACACCCCATGACGACGCCACTACACCCCACGACGACGCCACTACACCCCACGACGCGCCACTACACCCCATGACGCCACTACACCCCATGACGACGCCACTACACCCCACGACGACGCCACTACACCCCACGACGACGCCACTACACCCCATGACGCCACTACACCCCATGACGACGCCACTACACCCCACGACGACGCCACTACACCCCACGACGACGCCCCTACACCCCACGCCACTACACCCCATGACGACGCCACTACACCCCATGACGCCCACTACACCCCATGACGACGCCACTACACCCCACGACGACGCCACTACACCCCACGACGACGCCCCACGCCACGCCACACCCCACGACGCCACTACACCCCATGACGCCCACTACACCCCATGACGACGCCACTACACCCCATGACGACGCCACTACACCCCACGACGACGCCACTACACCCCATGACGACGCCACTACACCCCACGACGACGCCACTACACCCCACGACGCCACTACACCCCACGACGACGCCACTACACCCCACGACGACGCCACTACACCCCACGACGCCACTACACCCCACGACGACGCCACTACACCCCACGACGACGCCACTACACCCCACGATGACGCCACTACACCCCATGTGTGACGCCACTACACCCCACGGACGACGCCACTACACCCCACGACGCGCCACTACACCCCA
>NW_027039408.1:0-62615 GCF_034236695.1 Oncorhynchus nerka | reverse complement strand
TCATCAACTCATCCCTGACCGCTGGCTACGTCCCTTCCGTCTTCAAGAGAGCGAGAGTTGCACCCCTTCTGAAAAAACCTACACTCGATCCCTCCGATGTCAACAACTACAGACCAGTATCCCTTCTTTCTTTTCTCTCCAAAACTCTTGAACGTGCCGTCCTTGGCCAGCTCTCCCGCTATCTCTCTCAGAATGACCTTCTTGATCCAAATCAGTCAGGTTTCAAGACTAGTCATTCAACTGAGACTGCTCTTCTCTGTATCACGGAGGCGCTCCGCACTGCTAAAGCTAACTCTCTCTCCTCTGCTCTCATCCTTCTAGACCTATCGGCTGCCTTCGATACTGTGAACCATCAGATCCTCCTCTCCACCCTCTCCGAGTTGGGCATCTCCGGCGCGGCCCACGCTTGGATTGCGTCCTACCTGACAGGTCGCTCCTACCAGGTGGCGTGGCGAGAATCCGTCTCCACACCACGTGCTCTCACCACTGGTGTCCCCCAGGGCTCTGTTCTAGGCCCTCTCCTATTCTCGCTATACACCAAGTCACTTGGCTCTGTCATAACCTCACATGGTCTCTCCTATCATTGCTATGCAGACGACACACAATTAATCTTCTCCTTTCCCCCTTCTGATGACCAGGTGGCTCGGCAAGACGGAACTGCTCTTCCTCCCGGGGAAGGACTGCCCGTTCCATGATCTCGCCATCACGGTTGACAACTCCATTGTGTCCTCCTCCCAGAGCGCTAAGAACCTTGGCGTGATCCTGGACAACACCCTGTCGTTCTCAACTAACATCAAGGCGGTGGCCCGTTCCTGTAGGTTCATGCTCTACAACATCCGCAGAGTACGACCCTGCCTCACACAGGAAGCGGCGCAGGTCCTAATCCAGGCACTTGTCATCTCCCGTCTGGATTACTGCAACTCGCTGTTGGCTGGGCTCCCTGCCTGTGCCATTAAACCCTACAACTCATCCAGAACGCCGCAGCCCGTCTGGTGTTCAACCTTCCCAAGTTCTCTCACGTCACCCCGCTCCTCCGCTCCCTCCACTGGCTTCCAGTTGAAGCTCGCATCCGCTACAAGACCATGGTGCTTGCCTACGGAGCTGTGAGGGGAACGGCACCTCAGTACCTCCAGGCTCTGATCAGGCCCTACACCCAAACAAGGGCACTGCGTTCATCCACCTCTGGCCTGCTCGCCTCCCTACCACTGAGGAAGTACAGTTCCCGCTCAGCCCAGTCAAAACTGTTCGCTGCTCTGGCCCCCCAATGGTGGAACAAACTCCCTCACGACGCCAGGACAGCGGAGTCAATCACCACCTTCCGGAGACACCTGAAACCCCACCTCTTTAAGGAATACCTAGGATAGGATAAAGTAATCCCTCTCACCCCCCCTCCCCCTGAAAAGATTTAGATGCACTACTGTTCCACTGGAGGTCATAAGGTGAATGCACCAATTTGTAAGTCGCTCTGGATAAGAGCGTCTGCTAAATGACTTAAATGTAATGTAAATGTAGGTATACCTTAGGTAGGCTGAGCTGCAAAACTAACTTAATGGAAACTGAAGGGACTGTGAGGGGAAGTTAGGTAGAGAGGAGCAGGACAGCTTTTTTTTTTTACAGATGCCCCAATATTTCTTATGGAAATATTAACATCCACAAAAAGGCCTCGAACCTAAATGGCAAAGTCTCTAATGGGGGCCACATTATTTAAAGTCTCTGAAAAGCCACAAGCCTCATGGGGAAGCTTATTCTTAGCGTGCCAAATCCAACCCTGCAGAAAAGTCATGGCTTTGGTGCTGCCCCACGAGGGAGGTACAGAGATACACAGAGACAGTCCTGGGGCCTCCCCATGGAAGGCCACGCGGGTGAGGGAGGGCCCTCTAACTCTGCTGGTGCAGGGTAGCTGGGCCCCATCCTTAGAAGCTGTGTGCAACGCCGAAGGCTGGCCACGGCTGAAGCAGGTGGTTCTTCTACTGCGGTGGAGAATTGTGGCATGCCAGACACAACCGTTGTTGGTAGCTCACTGGCTGCGGCTGAGGTTGGTGAATCCTTCACCACTGCTGAAAACACTGAAATGCATGGTAGAGCATGTTGGGAACCATAGGGATCATTAGAGATCTGGAGGCATTGGGCAGCTGGGCCCCAGAGAAAAGGTCAGGTGGTGTCCCACGTGGGAAGGGCTGAGGGTCCTCCAAGGCAGGAGATGGGAGGCCCGCCAGAACTAGAGACAGCAGGTCCCAAGGGTCAGGGAATGGTGGTTACCCCAGATCAGGGAGCTGAGGGCCAAGCAGGGCAGGGCACTTTGAACCCACTACTAAATCTGAGGACTGCAAGCCAGAAATAGTGGGAAGCTGCAAACCTAGCCAAGCAGGGAACATATAGCCTAGCGCTAGTATAGGCAACTGGTTGCAGGCTGAGGGCTGTGAACTGTCTAACTGCACATCTAGAGGAGCAGATAACTCTGGGTCTACTGGGGCGAGATACCCAGGACCTAGAACTAGGGCAGGTGGTTTGGCCTGTAGCACTGAGGAAGCTGACTGCTTGCCGACTAAGGCTGGGGGCTGCTGACCAACTGAGGAAGATGCTGCAAACCTAGTGGGGCAGAGAACCTATAGCCTGGCGCAGAAGTAGACTGAGGGCCGACTAGAGCTGGAGACAGTGAGAACGACTCTGAATCTGACAGGGAGAACCATGCTAGACCTGCAACGTAGAACGACTCTGAAACTGACAGAGAACGAATCTGAACCTTTCATAGAGAATGACTCTAAATCTGACACGGATAATGACTCTGAACCCGAATGGGAGAACGACTCTGAACCTGACAGGGAGAACGACTCTGGACCTGACAGGGAGAACGTCTCTGAACCAGACAGGGAGAACGACTCTGGACCTGACAGGGAGGCAGCAGACTTTGTGAAAATTAATATTTGTGTCATATTCAAAACTTTTGGCCATGACTGTACACTTGATGAAGACATTGTGTCACGATTGAGCCACTATAGGGAGATGTTAAACAACATATATTACGACCCATGATGTCCTCGGAATGTACTTTTAGAATACTTGCTATTTATCATTGAATAACACGGAACAACCACAAATGTATGCCTTCCTATGCCTTCTCAAAGTAATTCAAATCCAATCCATCCAAATCATTCTGTATCAACACAACATGTATCTATGATGACAACACTGAGATAAGTAATGTCTCGTATTGTTACATGAAAGAAGCAATTACAACAATTGTATAACATAACTATGTCAATCCTATGTTTGTGAAACTAGAGAATAAAATTATAGGAAGTTCAGAGTTAAAATAGGATTAGCTGTCATTTATTGAGGAATTAACAAGTGGCAGAAAACATATGAAAAGTGAGAAATTGTCAATTGCTGTTGTTCTGGGATTGGTTTGCACTTTTCGCACCAAAGAACGTTCATCTCTAGGAGACAGAACGCATCTCCTTCCTGAGCTGTATGATGGCTACGTGGTCCCATGGTGTTTTTACTTGCATACTATTGTTTGTACAGATGAACGTGGTACCTTCAGGCGTTTGGAAATTGCTCCTAGTCTGGATGAACCAGACTTGTGGAGGTCCAAAAAAAATTCAGAGGTATTGGCCGATTACTTTAGATTTTCCCATGATGTCAAGCAAAGAGGAACTGAGTTTGAAGGTAGGCCTTGAAATACATCCACAGGTACACCTCAAATTGCTTCAGGCTAATTGACATCATTTGAAGCTTCTAAAGCAATGACATAATTTTCTGGAATTTTCCAAGCTGTTTAAAGGCACAGTCAACTTAGTGTATGCACACTTCTGACCTACTGGAATTGTGATACAGTGAATTATAAGTGAAATAAACTGTCTGTAAACAATTGTTGGAATAACTTCTTGTATCATGCAAAAAATAGATGTCCAAACCAACCTGCCAAAACTTGTTATGGTACAGGGATCAACATCAGGGGAAATTTCAGAGTGACAACTAATTGTACTCGATAAAACTCAAACTTTCATTAAAACACACATGCAGGGTACTCAATTAAAGCTACACTCGTTGTGAATCTAGCCAACATGTCAGATTTTTTAAATGCTTTTCGGTGAAAGCATGAGAAGCTATTATCTGATAGCATGCAACCCCCGAAATACCTGAAGGGGACGTAAACAAAAGAATTAGCGTAGCCGGCGCTACACAAAACGCAGAAATAAAATATAAAACATTCATTACCTTTGACGAGCTTCTTTGTTGGCACTCCTATATGTCCCATAAACATCACAATTGGGTCTTTTTTTCGATTAAATCCATCCATGTATACCCAAAATGTCCATTTATGAAGCCCGTCTGATCCAGGAAAAAACAGCTTTCCAAAACGCAACGTCATTTTTTTAAATTAAAAAAGTTGCCTATAAACTTTGACAAAACACTTCAAACTACTTTTGTAATCCAACTTTAGGTATTAGTAAACGTTAATAATCGATCAAATTGATCACGGGGCGATCTGTATTCAATAGCAGCAGGTCTTGAAATAATGGTCAATATTCTCTCTTTCATAACTTCCTCCGGTGTACCCGATGACAGGAAGTGCCTATTCTTCATTTCACCAAGGATTAACTTCAACCCAATTGCCAAGACTGGCGACATCGTGTGGAAGCTGTAGGAGTTGTAAACTGGGCGCTATCTATTTTCCTTTGCCATAGACAATACAGACAACTGGCGGAGGGATATTTTTATTTTTTGTTTGTTTTGCCTGCTACACACGTTCTGTTATAGTCACATACATGATTTAACCAGTTTTACTTCAGAGTGTTTTCTATCCACACATACTAATCATATGCATATACTATATTCCTGGCATGAGTAGCAGGACGTTGAAATTTTGCGTGATTTTTAACAAAAAGCTGAAAAAATTATCACGCTCTTTAAGAGGACATTTGTGGAGTGGTTGAAAACCGAGTTTTAATGACTCCAACCTATGAGTATGTTAACTTCTGACTTCAACTGTATATAAAACACAGTGCTGTAACCCAAACAAAGAGTGAGGTGTAAATCTCTAATAAATACACGGGACAAGACCAGTAATAGCAATACACAAGACTAGACCCGTAATAACAAGTGCACACTGACACGGTAACATGCAAGCCGATACAACAGAGCAACAGAAATTGAATAATAATTGACAAGGACAATGTGGAACAGAGGGCAAATATTTACACCTACTTATCAAGGGGAATGGGAACCAGGTGTGTGTAATGAGACAAGACAGTCCGGGGTTGGTGGTAATGATCCATTTCAGTGAAGCCTAGAAAGCTTGTGATGTAGACCTCCAGAGCTGGTGAACGGAATGAGCAGCTGTACCGGTGGAGAGCCAGAACCAGGTCGCCAGGCGAGAAAACAGGCGCCTCACTGCGATGGCGGTCGGTCTGTTCCTTGTGCCGACATACGGCCCGCTGGAGATGAGTGTGTGCAGCGTTCCAGATCTCCTCAGCATGTCAAAACCACTCTAGAGCCCACCTGGCCTGTCTCGGGTTTAGCCTCTTTGCTGCCCTGATGTACTCCAGGTTGCGGTGGTCCGTCCACACCAGGAAAGGGTGTTTGGACCCCTCAAACCAGTACCTTCAGAGCCTTCGAAATCATTTCAAAAAACGATTGAGGTAGCTATGAAATCTAACTCAACATTTAACTACTACAAATTTAATTTAATTACAACAAATAGAGTTTAACTTACTCGTTCTTTGCTGTCCAGTGGTACCACTAGTAGGCATTTGATTTACAACTCATCACGTGGCTTACTGTACTACAGAAGCAATGCTAACCAAACATTCAGTGTGCAGGGTATGTACACTGAATTAAAGGTTAACTACACAAAAAAAACGAACAATTCTCAGATTTATACCAGAACTGAAAAGTAATCCCCTGATGTGGTTAAAGCATTGTTGTGAACACAGATATTACAATGTAGTTGTTTGTCTATAAATACATAAACATGTGTTTAAAAACAGGGGAAATCAGAAAAAAGTTAAATATATCTGAAACCTGAAAAACTCAACCGAGAAAACGGAATTAGGGGAGAAAAAACAGAATTAGGCAATAAAACTGAACGTTTGTGTCTCCCTGCTGCACAGGATTTTGGAGAAAGTTGAGGTCGAGTCCCAATATTGTCTATGCCCCCAAGAGGGAAAGTGGTTGGGTCATCCTAGAAATGTTTTAGAGTAATATAATTTAGACAATTTAGCAGATGCTTTTATCCAAAGTCACTTAAAGTTACTCGTGCAAATAATTTTTACGTATGGGTGGTCCCGGCAATCGAACCATCTATCCTGGCATTGCAATGCTCTACTGAAATGCATGACAATGTTATAAATGCTTTGTGATGCCTCAATGTAATATGATTCATAAATCCTTTATTAAGCATTGCTTATGCCACCCTTTATAAAGCACAGGCTTATGTCATATTTTACTTAGTGGGTTATGTCACATTTTACATTAATGCTCATGTCACATAGTTAAAAGCCACATGTACGTGAAAACATGTTTTTAGGCATTTTTGCAAATGTATTGCAAATTAAATACAGAAATATGTAATTTACATAAGGGTCCCATTTTCAGTTTTTTCATTTGAGTTGACGTTATAGAATGTCAGCTTTTATTTGAATGTATTTTCATACATACAGTGAACCCTTTATAGAGGATGACATGTGGTTATAGATGATTTGTGAGACATTAATGTAGTGTTTATAAAGGCTTTATGAAGTATTTTTTAAAACATGTATAATTTGCTTGTGATATAAAATAGGACCCTTATGTAAATGAGATATTTCTGTATTTAATGTGCTTTCACATTGTTTTCACTTTGTCATTATGAGGTGTTGCATGTAGATGATGAGAAAAAAAAGTGTTTTCATACATTTTGAATTCAGGCTGTAACACGATAACATGAGGAATAAGTGAAGTGTTATGAATATTTTCTGAATACTCTGTATTCAGGGAGTTTCCTGTAATGAAAGGCTTTGGTATTATTCAGACAGATGGTCTCTTCTCAGTTTGTCAGAGACACACTTTTCACCTAACACATAAAGTTCAGATATAAATTATAGTAAAGAAAAAAAGAATAGTAAAGAAAATAGTAGAATAGTCTTCACTTTAGATTAGGGGGAAAAACAACTTTACTAATGAGTATTAAATGTTAAAAATACATTTATTAAACATCTTTGGAATGATCTTATGAATCATATACTATAAAAGTAGTTTATAATTATGTGAATTACCAGTTAACTAAAATAAATATTGGATTAATGACAAATTAATAAACAATTTACGAATCAAATATAAATGATTTAGTGTGATACCCACTCTCTATATTCCTTCAGAGTAAACAGCATCTGAGAGAGCTGCTCTGGTGTGACCCCTGACCTGACAGTAGTGATGTAGTGAGAGTAGTGGTACTGTTCATACACCAGTATGTTGAGGTTGAAGTGTCTGCTGTGGTCTCCTGCACTATTGTGCTGAATAATTCATGTGTAACTGTAGTAGTTCTTTATAAATGTGAGAATACCTAGATGAATAACATTACACAAAATGGGGCGTAGTATTAAAAAGTGAGCAGAATGTAAATGCCTTACAATGTGTGCCCAGTGGGTGTAAAACTCTGGAGTAAAACGTTTTATTAAACTTTGCTTTAGATATTGCTGCACTGTCGGAACTAGGTGCATAAACATTTCGTAACACTCGCAATAACATCGAATAAACACGTGTTTTTGACCAATAACATTTTATTTGATTTCTACTGAGTGACTGAAATCAGTCACTGCCAACAAGAATTCTGTCATTTTCAGACAAACACGTTACTTTCTTCAGCACACTACTACTAATAAAATGTTCAATATATAAATGAAATGTGATTTGATTTCTAATGAGTGACTGCAACCCACACTTTGGTTTTGGTGGTCACTGCCAACAAACAAGAATGTTATCATTTTCAGACAAACACATTACTTCCTTCAGCACACTACTACAACAGTGTGACTGTTTTGGAATAAAATGTTCAATATATTTCCTTTAACATCCTCTGTGTTGTTTGCTTATTGTTTAACCATTGATTTGTTCCAGGTCCTTTTGAGAACTTAAGGAGCATCCGGGACTGCTGGGATGTCTACCAATAGCATGTCCATCTTTTTGTGATGAATTACACTGGTCCCTGTTCAAAACATTTATAAATGATTAGAAAGTACGAATAGTCTTCACTTTAGATTAGGGACTGCAATGCAACACGACTTGCAGAGAGTCCAAAACTCTCACGACTTACTAATGACTATTAAATGGTTCATAGACATTTATTAAACATCTTATGAAAATACATGATTATACATTATGAAATGGTTTGTGTGTTACCCAATCTCCATATTCATTCACACTAAACAGCTTCTGAGAGAGCTGCTCTGGTGTGACCCCTGACCTTTCAGCAGTGAAGTAGTGAGAGTTTTGGAAGTGTTAATACCCAGCATGTTGAGGTTGAAGTGTCTGCTACAGTCTCCTGGGCCGTTGTGTTGAATAATTAATATATATACTGTAGAAGTTATTTATAAATGTGAGAATACCAAGATAAGTAACATTTTACAAAAGTGGCCTAAATATTAAATGGTGAGCAAACTCTAAATGCCTTACAAACTGTAAATGCCTTACAAATGGTTCATTACTGAATGTTATTATAAAGTGTTACACATAATTGCATTTTCAAATATTTTAAAATCAACTACTTATACAATACACCACTGAGATAGACTTGGAGGTTAACTGAAGCAGTATTGTACATTTCAACTTAACAACACAGGATGAAGACGTGTCACAATTGAGCCACTAGAGGGAGATGTTAAACAACATATAGAATGACTCATGTTGTCCTGGGAATGTACTTTTAGAATACTTACATACTATGTATCATTAAATAACAAGGAACAACCACAGCCTTAGGTGTTTGTAGTATACAATCCACAATGACTACAATGTATTTTATAAAACAAGCTTATGTCTTTATCCCTCCTCCAAGTCATTCCATTCCAATTCAGACAAATCATTCTGTATCAACACCACATGTATCTATGATGACAACACTGAGATAAGTAATGTCAGTGTATTGTTTCATGAAAAAATAATTACAACAATTGTATTACAAAACTATATCAAACATATGTTGGCCTACCGAGGGAATACAATTATAGGAACTATGAACACCTTCATTTCAGATTTAAAATACGTTTAGCTGTCACTTTGAACCATGGATAAAAGAAAGCATAAATTATTGGATTAATTAAGGAATTAACAAGTGGCAGAAAACTGATGAAATATGCTAAGAAATTTTCAAATAAAATAGAAAAAAAGAGAAAACAAATAGAGATGGAATCCAACAAATGAAATAGTTGACAACAACAATAGCTAGAGTTTTTGCTGCTTTTCTCTCAGACTTACTTGCATGTACAGTTTTAACACCAGACACACTGGCAGCCTCTTTTGAAAATACCTTTCTGGCCTGTGATCTGGCCACCACAAAGATTTTCAAATAAAGTGTTATAATAATAGAGCACGGGACAACCGTTGTACTTACAAGGTCAATGATATTAACCCAGGTTATCCCTTCAACAATAAAACATTCTGTCAAGCACCTACTCAGTACCTGTACATTTACAACTCTTTTTATAATAACAGCATCGTATATGATACAACAACACCAGGTAATGGATATACAACAGATAGTTCTTGTTGTTGTTATTTTAGAGTGATACGATAAGGGATCACACACAGCAACATAGCGGTCAATAGATATCAAGACCAAACTGCCCAGAGATAAAGAAGTACATAAAAAGCCATATATAAATGAAACACACAGAAATATTCCCCAAATCCCCAGCATGATTCCATTATTGCTACAGTCGTTACTGGTATCACAATCAGTCCCACCAGGAGATCTGACACAGCCAGAGAGAGGATGAGCAGGTTGGTTGGAGTGTGGAGCTGCTTGAAGTGAGAGATGGAGATGATCACCAGTAGGTTCAAAAATACTGTAACTGCTGAAATCAATGAGAAGAAGATGTACAGTGTTATGTAGATAGATGTCGATAGCGAAGCCTTTCTGGAAGAATAATTTCCGTCTTGAAAACCGTTTATAACATCTTCATGTTTCTCCATTTGTAATAAAAGTTAAAAATGCTGAGGTCCTGCTCCTGCTTGGTCCTGTGTGCGACCCTGTCAGGTCCGTCTTCTGACAAACTCTGAACTCTGCCTCTCTATTTATCCCTGAGTTACTGACAGAAACTCCCCTCCTCCGGAGTCTCTTTGCACACACACGCACGCACACACACACACACACACACACACACACGAAAAAACGGTTAGATTAACATATCATGCATGAAAACATGATGTAATGTGTGACAGGATTGGATGTTGTTGTGCCCACCAAGCCTGTCCTTAAGTCTTACTGATAGTCAGAGATGATAGAAAAGGTACATTTCCTCAACTGAGCATTTTAATATGGAAAATATAGTATTGGTGATGTTTTGGTCACTCAAAGGCTATTTTACATGGGAAATAGGATAACTATTTGAAGTTAACTTAGATAGAACTTTAGATAACTAAAGTTGACAGTATGGAAGATGATGAAATGGCATAAGTTTACGCTGCCCTTTGATCTGTTGTACTGGCCAGGTGTACTATCTGATTAACGTGGTATTTAGTTTACTGACACAAGAGCAAGCCAGTTGATCAGAAAATATCATGGGGAATCAGAAATTGCTATCTGTCTAGACATAAAAATACTTTGAAGTCAGATTTTGCAGTAAATTAAATTACGTTGTTACTGGGTTTTGTCTTTGTAGAGCAGTATGGGGTATGTACTAGAGCACATGCAGTCAAAATGAATAGTGGCATTACATATGAACATTCCATAGACGTTTAGAAATGTCCATCTGAACTGAATTAGGAACCACACTTCTTCAAGTTGAGGGAGACTTTGTCTCAGTTACATCATGGGTACAAATACTTTTTGTCAGACATCAGACCAACCACTGTGGGCGGACTACAATAGCATCGAATAGTCCCCGAGATATGCAACTGTTCAGGGAAGTCAGGAACCAATACACGCGTGTCAGCTTTTTTCAAGCTAGCCTTTGCATCGCTACTATGGCCTATTTATTACCTATCTCCTCATGCCTTTTGCACACACCGTGTATAGACTTTCTTTGACTTGTTTATTGTGTTATTGGCTTGTTTATTGTGTTATTGGCTTGTTTATTGTGTTATTGACTTGTTTATTGTGTTATTGACTTGTTTATTGTGTTATTGACTTGTTTATTGCTTATTCCATGTTATTCCATGTGTAACTCTGTGTTGTTGTCTGTGTCACACTGCTTTGCTTTATCTTGGCCAGGTCGCAGTTGTAAATTAGAACTTATTCTCAACTAGCCTACCTGGTTAAATAAAGGTGTTCTCAACTAGCCTACCTGGTTAAATAAAGGTGTTCTCAACTAGCCTACCTGGTTAAATAAAGGTGTTCTCAAATAAAATAAAAATAAAACTGTGTTCTGACAATCATCCCTTGATGTTGTTTTCCTTTTCTGGTGTGTTGTTTTCTCTGATTTAAAACAACAAAATAATAAATGTAATTTCCATTTCATTTAGTTGAATCAATCATCTCAAAAGCACTTATTAAAGAACCAAGTCACAATGAATTGACAGCTGTTTGGGAATAATTCACTATTAGCCATTTAATCAAGTTAGTCCTCCTCAACAGCTTCAACCGTAGCCCCCAGACCCTGGGCACAAGGACCATCTATAATACGATTCTAATTACTGTGTTGTAACAGTAAACATACCTTCCACAAAATCCTGTGATTGTGAATGTCACCTACGGGGCATTAATATGTATGACCTAATTCAGTAACACTTTATAACACTTTATAATAATCAGTAATAAAACATTTGTAAGGCATTTACATTTTGCTCACCATTTACTAATCATTACTCCCACGTGTTAAATATTAGTAAACTAGCTATTCTCACATGTATAAACAACTTTTAAATAATGTATTAATGATTAATTGGATCTTTTTATATGTAAACCATTTACTAATCATTTGTATTAAGCAATTTGTTTTTGCTTATCTAAAGTCAGAGCTATTTGTACTTTTAAAATAATTCATCAATGTGCAGTGACCTGTGTAATTTCTCACAGTAAGTAGACATTTAAGGTGTCGAAATGGACTAGAACATATGAATGGTTGTAACGTATATGCTTGGAGTCAGGAAGAACGTGCAGAAGGTAGGTTTAATGATGAGATAAAGCAGATAAACAAAACAGGAGAAGCGTACTGAACATGAACAAAACCAGTACTGCCTGATGACTGAGGCTACAAGAAGGGAGAGTAATCAGGGTGGTGTAATAATGGGGAGCAGGTGTGCGCAATGTGGGTTGCCAGGACCTGTGGTTAGTAGACCGACGACGCTGAGTGGAGGGATGGAGCAGGTATAACACTACACTACCCCGGTGAGCGGCTCTAGCCACAGAATGACGCCGGCCAGGAGTACCGCCCACAATGGCGTGGAGTGGGGGTGGAAATATCGGATGATGTTGGTGTCCAGGATGTCTGCCACCCAGGACCCAGGAGCACTCCTCAGTACCGTACCGCTCCCAGTCCACCTGGTGCTGGAGCTGACCCTCACAACATCAGGATTCCAGGAGGGACCTAACAGGCGCAGGTCCACTCGATGTCCAGAGGAGGTGGAGGGGTGTCGCAGGGGACGACATCAGTCAGGGGACCAGAAACCACTGGCCAAAGGAGGAAAACATGAAAGGATGGTGAGATCTGATAGTTGACACTCCGGAGGACTTTGAAGTGCCCCCCAAACCAGGGCCTCAGCTTCCGGCAGTGTGTGAGGTTCCTGGTGGAGAGCCAGACGCGATCACCAGGACGGTACACTGCGGTGGAGATCTGACTAATCCTTCTGAAGGCGGACATCGCCCTGGAGCATCACAGTGCCCTGGAGCCTCACGTGTGTGCTATTCCACACCTCCTCTGCCTGTCGGAACCAGACGTCCACTGCAGGCCACGGTCTGGCTTGGAGACTCACTGGAAGGGAGTTAGCCAGGTGGAGGAGTGACAAAGTGAGTTCTGGGCGTATTTCACCAAGGTAAGAAACTGGGCCCACTCCTCATGCCAGTCCTGGCAGTGACTCCTTAAGAACCTCCCCAGCTCTTGGTTGGTCCTCTCCTCCGCCAATATCTGACCCCATGGGGACGTAGATGCACTCTGGGGGGGGGATTGGTTTCCCTCTCCAGAGCCTGGTGGATGTCCATATCTACGTCCCTAAACACTGGGCCAACAATAAGGGACACTCACAGGACCCTCCAACAACAAGGAACCACAGGATGCGAAAAAGCAGTGTTGTTTTCCTTTTCTGGTGTGTTGTGGTCCACAGGCGGTGATTCTCATTTACAAACAGGAAATGTTGGGGTTATGAAGTTGGAGTCATGGGAGGCCGAGGATCACTTTGTGTACAGGTGCGATGATGAGGAAGGGAAGGCCTTCCTGGTGCCTGGGTTCCACAGTGAGGGTGAGTGGTGCTGTGATATGTGAAACTGTGCCGGATCCCAATGTTGGAGTATCCAGGGCTTGGAAAGGAAAAGGGGAGGAGAGCGGGTATGAAGTTAAGTTCATGGAGGAGACGACGGACTGGTCGATCAATCAATCATATGTATTTATAAAGCCCTTTTACATCACAAAGTGCTATACAGAAACCCAGCCTAAAACCCCAAACAACAATCAACGCAGATGTAGAAGCACGGTGGCTAGGAAAAACTCTCTAGAATGGCAGGAACCTAGGAAGAAACCCAGAGAGGAACCAGGCTCTGAGGGGTTGCCAGTCCTCTTCTAGCTGTGCCGGGTGAAGATTATAACAGTACATGGCCAAGATGTAGATGACCAGCATGGTCATCTTCATAATAAACTTCTTCATAATGAAGTTCCCCGCAGCACCAGTGTCCACTAGAGCGGTAAAGACAACACCTGTGGGACAGCCAGTCAGTCAAATGGGAACCAGAAAGGGTTTGGTGGAAAACGATGATAATGGAATACTCACGCCTACCCTGGGAGATGGAAGGTCACAGGGCCGCCCCTCTGCTCTAGTTGACCCCGGGGTGGGACGCACCGGACACCACTGAAGCTGGCGCACCTCCTGGCCGCAATAGGGACAGGGCACCAGCTGTCTCCGGCGACGCCTCTCTGCCACAGAGAGTGTGTGCCCCCTTCCTTCATGGGTTCAGGGTCTGCCTCAGACAGCCAAAGGAGGTAGGCGAGTGATGAGGTGGATACCAGCGCTCCCAAAGAAGGTTATCCAGACGGATGGCTATCGGAATGAGAGCATCCAAGGATATGTTGTCATCCCGACATGCCAACACCGTCTGGACCTCTTCATGCAGTCCACTGGGAATAGAGTGCGGAGCGACGGCTCATTCCATCCTCTGGAGGCTGCCACAATCCGAAAGATGAGGGTCTAATCTGCAGTGATCTGGGCACCATTCTGGAGTTGGAAAACTCCCTCACCTCCATCTCTGCCCTTTGGAGGACCACCCTGAACAGAGCCATGAACCTCTCAAATGAACCCAGCTCCTCCTCTCCTCTCTCCCAGATGGTCGTAGCCCATTCAAACGACCGTCCGGTCAGCAGGGAAATGACCGGACGGAACACTCGGTGGTAGGGGCTCCCGTATGATAGGTGAAATAGAGGGAGCCCCGGAGTAGGAAGCCACGGCATTTCGATGTAGTGCCGTCATACTTCTCTGGAAGGGACAGTCGGGCTTCGCTGACCTGGGTGGATGGCTGGGGACTGGCTCACTGCGATGACCCGTGGTAGGAGGCCCTACGTTAGAGGATTGGAGAACCTTGCTGGTGGTGTCGAGGCGGTGGAGACCGCGGAGGACCTCCTTCACAGCCGTACCCAGTAGAGCCAGCTGGTGGTGTCGATGCAGTGGAGAACGCGGAGGACCTCCTTCATGGCCGTACCCAGTAGAGCCAGCTGGTGGTGTCGAGGCACTGGAGAACGCAGAGGACCTCCTTCAAGGTCGTACCCAGTACTGCCAGCTGGTGGTGTTGGTGGAGTAGATCACCCTGTTCCTTGAACATGTGGAAGATGCTGTTATCTTCTACTGCTTACATATTTTCTGAGGCAGTATTATGTAACGTATCTGCTTGGAGTCAGGAAGCAGGTCGAGAAGGTAAGTTTAATGATGAGAAAAAGCAGATAAACAAAACAGGAGAAGCGTACTGAACATGAACAAAACCAATACTGCCTGATAACTGAGGCCCCTGATTGCTATATAAAGTAGTCAGGGTGGTGATTAAGTCCAGGTGTGCGTAATGATGGGGAGCAGGTGTGTGCAATGATGGTTGCCAGGTGTGTTTAATGTGGGTTTCCAGGCCCGGTGAGTAGTAGACCAGCGATGCCGATCACGGAGGGAGCAGGAGTAGGCATGACAAGGGTAAAGAATAATAATATAATAATAATAATACGCACACAATACAGGATGTTTAAGGAAACATATCTAACATTTCATTCTCAAACACAAACCTGAGTACGCCCTCCTGATCTCTTGCTGCTCGTGACATAGGTACTCATATTCCCTCATCAGCTCCCAACTGGTGAGGGTGTGGTCACTCCTGACCACTGAGGAGGCCTGGAGCAGGGCTGGTGGTCTCTTAGATGAGAGAGGTGTGTAGGCAACTCATTTCAGTGTTCCTCAAGGTTCCGTTTTAGGACCACTATTGTTTTCACTATATATTTTAACTCTTGGGGATGTCATTCGAAAACATAATGTTAACTTTCCAATGCTATGCAGATGACACACAGCTGTACATTTCAATGAAACATGGTGAAGCCCCAAAATTGCCCTCGCTAGAAGCATGTGTTTCAGACATAAGGAAGTGGATGGCTGCAAATGTTCTACTTTTAAACTCGGACAAAACAGAGATGCTTGTTCTAGGTCCCAAGAAACAAAGAGATCTTTTGTTGAATCTGACAATTAATCGTAATGGTTGTACAGTCGTCTCAAATAAAACTGTGAAGGACCTCGTCGTTACTCTGGACCCACAAATCTGAAGGGGTGAATGAGAATATGTACATATAAATATATATGTGAGCGATAAGCATAAGCAACATGCAATAGATGGTATAAAATGCAGTACGTACATATGATATGAGTAATGTAAGATATGTAAACATTATTAAAGTGGAATTATTTCAACTGGTATTGTTTAAAGTGACAAGTGATCCATTTATAAAAGTGGCCAGTGATTAGGTCTCAATGTAGGCAGCAGCCTCTCTGAGTTAGTGAATGCTGTTTAGCAGTCTGATGGCCTTGAGATATAAGCTGTTTTTCAGTCTCTCGGTCCTAGCTCTGATGAGCCTGCTCTGACCTCGACTTCTGTATGGTAGTGGTGTGAACAGGCAGTGGCTCGGGTGGTTGTTTTCCTTGATGAACTTTTTGGCCTTCCTGTTACATCGGGTGCTTTAGGTGTCATGGAGGGCAGGTAGTTTGCCCCCGGTGATGCATTGTGCAGACCTCACTACCCTCTGCAGAGTCTTACGGTTGTGTGCGGAGCAGTTGCCATACCAGTTGCCATGTGATACGTTCCCGTTTTAAACAAGATATTTTGTCACGAAAAGATGCTCGACTATTCATATAATTGACGGCTTTGGGAAGAAAAGACTCTGACGTTTCCAAAACTGCAAAGATATTGTCTGTGAGTGCCACAGAACTAATGCTACAAGCGAAACCAAGATGAAATTTCATACAGGAAATGCCCCAGATTTTGAATGCGCTGTGTTCCAATGTCTCCTTATATGGCTGTGAATGCGCCAGGAATGAGCCTACACTTTCTGTCGTTTCCCCAAGGAGTCTGCAGCATTGCGACGTATTTACATTACATTTACATTTAAGTCATTTAGCAGACGCTCTTATCCAGAGCGACTTACAAATTGGTGCGTTCACCTTATGACATCCAGTGGAACGGCCACTTTACAATAGTGCATCTAAATCTTTGTATTTGTAGGCATATCATTGGAAGATTGACCATAAGAGACTACATTTACCAGGTGTTCGCTTGGTGTCCTCTGTAAAAACTATTGCACAATCTCCAGCTGCGTGCACTTTTCCATTTGGTTCAGAGGAGAAAGGCAACTGCCACGAAGGATTTATTATCGAATAGATATTTGAAACACACCTTAAGGATTGATTCTAAACAACGTTTGCCATGTTTCTGTCGATATTATGGGGCTCAATTTGGAAAAAAGTTTGCCGTTGTAATGACTGAATTTTCATTTTTTTTCTTAGCCAAACGTGATGAACAAAATGGAGCGATTTCTCCTACACAAATAATATTTTTGGAAAAACTGAACATTTGCTATCTAACTGATAGTCTCCTCATTGAAAACATCCGAAGTTCTTCAAAGGTAAATGATTTTATTTGAATGCTTTTCTTGTTTTTGTGAAAATGTTGCCTGCTGAATGCTAGGCTTAATGCTATGCTAGCTATCAATACTCTTACACAAATGCTTGTGTAGCTATGGTTGAAAAGCATATTTTGAAAATCTGAGATGACAGTGTTGTTAACAAAAGGCTAAGCTTGTGAGCCAATATATTTATTTAATTTCATTTGCGACTTTCATGAATAGTTGCGTTATGCTAATGAGCTTGAGGCTATGATTACACTCCCGGATATGGGATTGCTCCACGCTAGAGGTTAACAGCATACTACTTTCAAACTTTGCTTTGTTTGGCTGGGCTTTCTAAAGGTAGTAATTCTTTAAATGAAATGTTCAGCAAGGTTTGCATTTAGATATTGGTTTCCTTACCCAATATGTCCGTTCCTAATTAAATGTCAACTCCCTGTACCTGCTTCTATTCTCCAGCGTCATTCCTTACAGAATGCAGCATCCAACACACAAAGCATCAGGGAGTACTGGCGTTCCGGTTGGTGCTGACATTGGTCCTGGGTTGATGGAACCGGGGGTGCCTAAACAGCTTGTCGGGCTTCCACGCCCTAGCTGGCTCGAGAGGTTTCCTTGCCCCCGTTGGCTCAGAGTGCCCATCCCACGTCGGGTATCAGCCGGATCGTCAGCTCTTGTTCACCCAGCCGGCCCAGGAGTTTTCTTGTTTTGTTGGTGATGTCGGGCTTTAATTCCACCGCCGATGGAACCAGGGGTGCCTAAGCCAGCTCTTTGGGCTTTCACGTCCTAGCTGGCTCGAGAGGTTTCCTTGCCTAGGTTGGCTCGGCAGATTCCCATCCCATGTCTTGCTCCGTCAGATCATTGGGCTTCTACTCCGCAGCAGGATTGACAGGCGTTCATGCCTCAGCCGGATCATCAGGCTTCTATGACTCAGCCGGTTCGCCAGGCACGTATACTATCTGCCGGTTTATGGGGAGTTTAACCCCAGCCGGCTTGTCCAGCACCCATGTCTCGCCCAGGTGGGACGCCGGGTAGGGGCACTGTCATGCCTGCTCCCGCTCTTTCCCCCTGGCGCTCGAGGACGCGAGGCTGCCCTGCATTACGCACTCCTGCCACCATCATTTATGCACACCTGCCTTCCCTCGTCACGCGCTTCAGCAATACTGGACTCACATGGACTCACTCTATCACCTGTTTTTATTACCTCCCCTATATTTGTCAGTTCCCCAGCTCTGTTCCGCGCTGCTGCATTGTTTGTCATCTGTCTTTGTGTTTCCCAGTTCTGACGCTGTTCCTGTCCTGTTGCATGTCCGTTCCTAATTAAATGTCAACTCTGCTTCTATACTCCAGCTCCATTACTTACATCCTAGATCACTTGGAAATGTGCATCTGGACAATGCACGCTCAAAATTCAGATATTCGTATATTTTTCGACAGTAAAAAGTCCTTTAAAATGTGCGTCTTCTCCCTTCGGACGATGATAACACAATGAACTGAGTGGGCGGGTGCAGTGTCGAGATGCGATGCACATTTACATCATTACATTTAAGTCATTTAGCAGACGCTCTTATCCAGAGCGACTTACAAATTGGTGCTTTCACCTTATGACATCCAGTGGAACAGCCACTTTACAATAGTGCATCTAGGTCTTTTAAGGGGGGTGAGAAGGATTACTTTATCCTATCCTAGGTATTCCTTAAAGAGGTGGGGTTTCAGGTGTCTCCGGAAGGTGGTGATTGACTCCGCTGTCCTGGCGTCGTGAGGGAGTTTGTTCCACCATTGGGGGGCCAGAGCAGCGAACAGTTTTGACTGGGCTGAGCGGGAGCTGTACTTCCTCAGTGGTAGGGAGGCGAGCAGGCCAGAGGTGGATGAACGCAGTGCCCTTGTTTGGGTGTAGGGCCTGATCAGAGCCTGGAGGTACTGAGGTGCCGTTCCCCTCACAGCTCCGTAGGCAAGCACCATGGTCTTGTAGCGGATGCGAGCTTCAACTGGAAGCCAGTGGAGAGAGCGGAGGAGCGGGGTGACGTGAGAGAACTTGGGAAGGTTGAACACCAGACGGGCTGCGGCGTTCTGGATGAGTTGTAGGGGTTTAATGGCACAGGCAGGGAGCCCAGCCAACAGCGAGTTGCAGTAATCCAGACGGGAGATGACAAGTGCCTGGATTAGGACCTGCGCCGCTTCCTGTGTGAGGCAGGGTCGTACTCTGCGGATGTTGTAGAGCATGAACCTACAGGAACGGGCCACCGCCTTGATGTTATTTGAGAACGACAGGGTGTTGTCCAGGATCACGCCAAGGTTCTTAGCGCTCTGGGACGAGGACACAATGGAGTTGTCAACCGTGATGGCGAGATCATGGAACGGGCAGTCCTTCCCCGGGAGGAAGAGCAGCTCCGTCTTGCCGAGGTTCAGCTTGAGGTGATGATCCGTCATCCACACTGATATGTCTGCCAGACATGCAGAGATGCGATTCGCCACCTGGTCGTCAGAAGGGGGAAAGGAGAAGATTAATTGTGTGTCATCTGCATAGCAATGATAGGAGAGACCATGTGAGGTTATGACAGAGCCAAGTGACTTGGTGTATAGCGAGAATAGGAGAGGGCCTAGAACAGAGCCCTGGGGGACACCAGTGGTGAGAGCACGTGGTGAGGAGACGGATTCTCGCCACGCCACCTGGTAGGAGCGACCTGTCAGGTAGGACGCAATCCAAGCGTGGGCCGCGCCGGAGATGCCCAACTCGGAGAGGGTGGAGAGGAGGATCTGATGGTTCACAGTATCGAAGGCAGCCGATAGGTCTAGAAGGATGAGAGCAGAGGAGAGAGAGTTAGCTTTAGCAGTGCGGAGCGCCTCCGTGATACAGAGAAGAGCAGTCTCAGTTGAATGACTAGTCTTGAAACCTGACTGATTTGGATCAAGAAGGTCATTCTGAGAGAGATAGCGGGAGAGCTGGCCAAGGACGGCACGTTCAAGAGTTTTGGAGAGAAAAGAAAGAAGGGATACTGGTCTGTAGTTGTTGACATCGGAGGGATCGAGTGTAGGTTTTTTCAGAAGGGGTGCAACTCTCGCTCTCTTGAAGACGGGAGGGACGTAGCCAGCGGTCAGGGATGAGTTGATGAGCGAGGTGAGGTAAGGGAGAAGGTCACCGGAGATGGTCTGGAGAAGAGAGGAGGGGATAGGGTCAAGCGGGCAGGTTGTTGGGCGGCCGGCCGTCACAAGACGCGAGATGTCATCTGGAGAGAGAGGGGAGAAAGAGGTCAGAGCACAGGGTAGGGCAGTGTGAGCAGAACCAGCGGTGTCGTTTGACTTAGCAAACGAGGATCGGATGTCGTCGACCTTCTTTTCAAAATGGTTGACGAAGTCATCTGCAGAGAGGGAGGAGGGGGGGAGGAGGATTCAAGAGGGAGGAGAAGGTGGCAAAGAGCTTCCTAGGGTTAGAGGCAGATGCTTGGAATTTAGAGTGGTAGAAAGTGGCTTTAGCAGCAGAGACAGAGGAGGAAAATGTAGAGAGGAGGGAGTGAAAGGATGCCAGGTCCGCAGGGAGGCGAGTTTTCCTCCATTTCCGCTCAGCTGCCCGGAGCCCTGTTCTGTGAGCTCGCAATGAGTCGTCGAGCCACGGAGCGGGAGGGGAGGACCGAGCCGGCCTGGAGGATAGGGGACATAGAGAGTCAAAGGATGCAGAAAGGGAGGAGAGGAGGGTTGAGGAGGCAGAATCAGGAGATAGGTTGGAGAAGGTTTGAGCAGAGGGAAGAGATGATAGGATGGAAGAGGAGAGAGTAGCGGGGAGAGAGAGCGAAGGTTGGGACGGCGCGATACCATCCGAGTAGGGGCAGTGTGGGAAGTGTTGGATGAGAGTGAGAGGGAAAAGGATACAAGGTAGTGGTCGGAGACTTGGAGGGGAGTTGCAATGAGGTTAGTGGAGGAACAGCATCTAGTAAAGATGAGGTCGAGCGTATTGCCTGCCTTGTGAGTAGGGGGGAAGGTGAGAGGGTGAGGTCAAAAGAGGAGAGGAGTGGAAAGAAGGAGGCAGAGAGGAATGAGTCAAAGGTAGACGTGGGGAGGTTAAAGTCGCCCAGAACTGTGAGAGGTGAGCCGTCCTCAGGAAAGGAGCTTATCAAGGCATCAAGCTCATTGATGAACTCTCCGAGGGAACCTGGAGGGCGATAAATGATAAGGATGTTAAGCTTGAAAGGGCTGGTAACTGTGACAGCATGGAATTCAAAGGAGGCGATAGACAGATGGGTAAGGGGAGAAAGAGAGAATGACCACTTGGGAGAGATGAGGATCCCGGTGCCACCACCCCGCTGACCAGAAGCTCTCGGGGTGTGCGAGAGCACGTGGGCGGACGAAGAGAGAGCAGTAGGAGTAGCGGTGTTGTCTGTGGTGATCCATGTTTCCGTCAGAGCCAAGAAGTCGAGGGACTGGAGGGAGGCATAGGCTGAGATGAACTCTGCCTTGTTGGCCGCAGATCGGCAGTTCCAGAGGCTACCGGAGACCTGGAACTCCACGTGGGTCGTGTGCGCTGGGACCACCAGATTAGGGTGGCCGCGGCCATGCGGTGTGGAGCATTTGTATGGTCTGTGCAGAGAGGAGAGAACAGGGATAGACAGACACATAGTTGACAGGCTAGAGAAGAGGCTACGCTAATGCAGAGGAGATTGGAATGACAAGTGGACTACACGTCTCGAATGTTCAGAAAGTTAAGCTTACGTAGCAAGAATCTAATTGACTAAAATGATTAAAATGATACAGTACTGCTGGGGTAGGCTAGCTGCGTTGTTGACACTACCCTAATCAAGTCGTACCGTTGAGTGTGAAGTTTCTACAATGCTGCTTTTCGGGAGCTAGCTGGCTAGCTAGCAGTGTTGGTTACGTTACGTTGCGTTAGGAGAACGACAATAGCTGGCTAGCTAACCTAGAAAATCGCTCTAGACTACACAATTATCTTTGAAACAAAGACGGCTATGTAGCTAGCTACGATCAAACAAATCACACCGTTGGGACTGTAATGAAATGAAATGAAAATGTGATACTACCTGTGGAGCGAAGCGGAATGCGACCGGAATGCGAAAGTTCTATTCAGTAGATATGCACAATCTTTATGGTTGGTAATGGAAGGGCTATGGTTGGTGAGGGATACCTTAGGTAGGCTGAGCTGCAAAACAAACTTAAGGGAAACTGAAGGGACTGTGAGGGGAAGTTAGGTAGGGAGGAGCAGGACAGCTTTTTTTTTACAGCCGCCCCAATATTTCTTATGGAAATATTAACATCCACAAAAAGGCCTCGGACATAAATGGCAAAGTCTCTAATGTGGGACACATTATTTAAAGTCTCTGAAAAGCCACAAGCCTCATCGGGAAGCTAATTGTTAGCGTGCCAAATCCTACCCTGCAGAAAAGGCATGGCTTTGGTGCTGCCCCACGAGGGAGGTACAGAGATACACAGAGATACTGTGTGCAACGCCGAAGGCTGGCCACGGCTGAAGCAGGTGGTTATTTTACTGCGGTGGAGAATTGTGGCATGCCAGACACAACCGTTGTTGGTAGGTTGGTGAATCTTTCACCACTGCTGAAAACACTGAAATGCATGGTAGAGCATGTTGGGAACCATAGGGATCATTAGAGATCTGGAGGCATTGGGTAGCTGGGCCCCAGAGAAAAGGTCAGGTGGTGTCCCACGTGGGAAGGGCTGAGGGTCATCCAAGGCAGGAGATGGGAGGCCCGCCAGAACTAGAGACAGCAGGTCCCAAGGGTCAGGGAATGGTGGTTACCCCAGATCAGGGAGCTGAGGGCCAAGCAGGGCAGGGCACTTTGAACCCACTACTAAATCTGAGGACTGCAAGCCAGGAATAGTGGGAAGCTGCAAACCTAGCCAAGCAGGGAACATATAGCCTAGTGCTAGTATAGGCAACTGGTTGCAGGCTGAGGGCTGTGAACTGTCTAACTGCACATCTAGAGGAGCAGATAACTCTGGGTCTAGTGGGGCGAGAGACCCAGGACCTAGAACTAGGGCAGGTGGTTTGGCCTGTAGCACTGAGGGAGCTGACTGCTTGCCGACTCTGGCTGGGGGCTGCCGACCAACTGAGGAAGATGCTGCAAACCTAGTGGGGCAGAGAACCTATAGCCTGGCATGGCAGGGGGCACATAGCCTGGTGGGATAGGGACCTGTCTAACAACTAATGTAAGAGGCTGCGATCTGAGCTGGGTGGGAGACTGCAGACCTGCAGACTGGGCAGCTAACTTATGGCCCAGCATGGCAGGATACACTAGACCTACTTGAGGGTCAGAACATACTTGACCTACTGGAAAGGCAGGGGACTATAAACCTGGCCCTGCCGGGAAGGAAGGGAACCAGAAAGGAGGGGACCTCTCACCCTACGAGGAAGGAAGGGAACTCTGACCTTACCAGAAAGGAGGGGAACTCTGACCCAACAGGGAAGGAATTTAACTCTGACCCTATCATTGATGCAGGATACAATTGACTTACTTGATGGGCAGGACACTCAAATCCTGCTCACTTTACACCTGCCAGGTAGACCCACAACTGTAACTTTATGCCTACCGGGTGAGACGGGAACTCTAACCCTACCAGAAAGGAAAGGAACTGGACAACAAGTTCAGGGGACACATCAGGGGTGACTTCTGGTGGGTCACCTCGCTTGGTGGGGAGTTGGCTCTCCCGACATTCTGGCAGACACGACGTAGATTCCAGCCGGGGGGCCCGGAGCAACGAAGATCTGTTAAATAGCTGTGGCCCCAGTGGTCCCATGGAGGTGGTGAACACTCCGGACGGGTGGTCCTGGAGTAGTGTCTCTCAGGGGAGTAGACTGGCAACTCGTGGAGTGCCGGCTCTGATGACGCTCCCGTGGCGGAGATGATGGGAGGCCTGGAGCTGTGGTGGTCATTAACTCTGGCTAGAAGGACAACGTGAAAACAGTTGGCTGTTATGCCCTCACCCGTCTGAGCGGTGTGCTGTGAATTCCCTCACACTATATATGCTTACAACTGATGGGTCTGGTTCTGTCCTCTATAGTGCTGTCCTGTTAGAACATGATGTTGAGGCCCATCGCTGTACACTTGATAGTCACCACCACACACACAGACACTGTTGTTTCCATTTGAGGATGTTTGTATGATTTTGTTAATCCGAATGACTTAGAATCTAGTAGTTCTGGTTCTATAAGGCAAAAATAATCACAAATGTAAACAGTATTAGTTCAATCAAATATGCCGAAGGCTGTCAAGTACTTACTACCAAGCCCTTAACCAACAATGCGGTTCAAGAAATAGAGTTAAGAAAATATTTACAAAATCAACTAAAGTAAAACATATTTTTAAAAGTAACACAATGAAGTTACATAAGAATAACCAGGCTACATGCAGGGGTTACCGGTAGAGGTACATTGACTATGCATAGATAATAAACAGCGAGTAGAAGCAGTGTAAAAACAAACGGGGGGGGGGGGGGTCACTGTAAATAGTCCGGGTGGCCATTTAATTAATTGTTCAGCAGTCTTATGGCTTGGGGGTAGAACTTGTTGGAACTTGACTTGGGGCTCCGGTACCGCTTGCTGTGTGGTAGCAGAGAGAACAGTCTATGACCTGGGTGTCTGTAGTCTTTGACAATTTTTGGGGGCTTCATCTGACATGACCTAGTATATACAGTAGGTCCTGGATTACAGGAAGCTTGGCCCCAGTGATGTACTGGGCCTGACGCACTACCCTCTGTAGCTTCTTATGGTCGGATGGCGAGCAGTTGCCATACCAGGAGGTGATGATAAGGGTTATAGCTATGCAATATACGTATATGTAAATAAATAAAGAGCAAATGGCATTACACTTACAACATGACTATAAAGGGATATAAACACAGCATCAATATAAATATGAAGTAACAAATTCACCTCTTAGAGAGAGAGAGAAACAAATGACTTGGATAGAAAGTTGGTCAAGATTTATGGCACCCTCTCTCTCTAGCCTTGTGTGAGAATCTGCCAGGCTGAGATCTTATCAGGGTCATAAATTACCCTGCGCGTGAACAAGCTCCAAGAACCGTCTGGGGTGACTCTGTGATGACTAGAAGCTCACCCATGGCAGGGCAATAAAACACCTTAATAAATAAAGGCCACTATGGAAAACACTGTGGTAAGGTGTGCATGCAAAAGACTATGTTTACCATTACAGCAAGAGTGACGGAAAAGCAGCCAACACGTTCTCAGCATATGTGGGAATTAAGAGAACTTTGGCAGTATGCCGGTTGGACGTACTGCCAAATTCTCTAAAATGGCATTGGAGGCAGTGTATGCTAGAGAAATTAACATTACATTCTCTGTCAACAGCTCTGGTGTATTTGTAACAGTTCTGCTTCCACCCTTCACCTCGCCCCTACCTGGGCTAGAACCATGGACCATCTGCACACATCGACAACAGCCACCCTCAACACCGTTACCCATTGCTCCACAAAAGCCACAGCCGTTGCAGAGCAAGGGGAACAACTACTTCAAGGTCTCAGAGCGAGTGACGTCACAGATTGAAACGCTGTTAGCGTGCACCCCGATAACAAACTAACCTTTTCACACCACGCCAATTCACATGCTCCGTTAATTAAAACTTGAGACATCTGTGGTATTGTGTTGTGTGACAAAACTGCATATTTCAGAGTGGCCAGATGGAAGCCACGCCACAGTAAAAGGCACACAACAGCCTTGGAGTTTGCCAGAAGGCACCTAAAGGACACTCAGACGATGAGAAACAAGAGACTCTGGTCTGATGAAACCAAGATTGAACTATTTGGCCTGAATGCCAAGCATCACGTCTGGCGGAAACATGGCACCATCCCTACGGTGAAGCATGATGGTGGCAGCATCATGCTCTGGGGATGTTTTCAGTGGCAGGGACTGAGAGACATGTCAGGATTAAGGGAAAGAGGAACGGAGCAAAGTACAGAGAGATCCTTGATGAAAACCTGCTCCAGAGGGCTCAGGATCTCAGACGGGGTCGAAGGTTCCAAGAGAACAATGACCCTAAGCACACAGCCAAGACAATGCAGGAGTGGCATCGGGACAAGTCTCTGAATGTGCTTGATAGGCCCAGCCAGAGCCCGGACTAGAACCTGATCGAACATCTGTGGAGAGACCTGAAAATATCTGTGCAGCGACGCTCCCCATCCAACCTGACAGAGCTTGAGAGGATCTGCAGAGAAGAATGGGGAAAAACTCCCCAAATACAGGTGTGCCGAGCTTGGAGCGTTATCGCTGGTAAAGATGCTTCAACAAGGTACAGAGTAAAGAGTCTGAAAACTAAGTGCTCTCCAGAGGGTGGTGCGGACTGCCCAACTCACCACCGGGGGCACATTGCCTGCCCTCCAGGACACCTACAGTACCCAATGTCACAGGAAGGCCAAAAAGATCATCAAGGACATCAACCACCAGAGCCACGGCCTGTTCACCCCGCTACCATCCAGAAGGCGAGGTCAGTACAGGTGCATCAAAGCTGGGACTGAGAGACTGAAAAACAGTTTCTATCTCAAAGCCATCAGACTGATACCCACCACCAGCCGACTACCACCCAGTTACTCAACCCTGCATCTTAGAGGATGCTTCCCTATGTACAAAAACATGGAATCCCTGGTCACTTTAATAATGTTAACACACTGCTTTACTCATCTCATATGTATATACTGTATTCAACTGTATTTGTTGTCAGTACCACTCAGACATTGCTTTGTCAAATATTTATATATTTCCAAATGTCATTCTTTTACTTTTAGATTTGTGTGTATTGTTGTGAATTGTTAAGGTACTGTTGGAGCTAGGAAGAAAAGCATTTCACTACACCTGCAATAACATCTGCTAAATATGTGTATGTGACCAATAAAATGTGATTTTGATTTGATTTTGTAGTGTATTAAAGGTAATAACCCTTTAAACGTAATGTTCAGTTAAGATATGTATTTAGATATTGGTTCCCTTACCCTGTAAGCAGTCTATGAACTGCTCTTAGTCTGTGTCACTCTGACATTGCTCATCCATATATTCATATATTCTTAATTCCAGTCCTTCACTTTAAGGTTTGTGTTTAAGGTATTTTTTGTGAAATTGTTATATATTACTTGTTAGATATTGCTGCACTATGAGATGTTCAAGCATTTCACTACACCCATAGTAACATCTGCTGAACACGTGTATGTGATCAATACAGTTTGATTTGATCTGATTTCTAATGAGTGACTGCAATCCACACTTTGGTTTTGGTGGTCACTGTCAACAAACAAGAATGTCATCATTTTCAGACAAACACATTACTTCCTTCAGCACACTACTACAACAGTGTGACTGTTTTGGAATAAAATGTTTCCTTTAACATCCTCTGTGTTGTGTGCTTATTGTTTAACCATTGATATGTTCCAGGTCAATTTGAGATCTTAAGGAGCATCAGGTACTGCTGGAATATCTACCAATACAATGTCCATCTTTATGTGATAAATTACACTGCTCACTGCTCAAAACATTTATAAAGTAGTAAGAAAGTATGAAGAGTCCTCCCTTTAGATTAGGGACTGCAAAACTACTTTACTAATGATTAGTAAATGGTTTATAAAGATATGTATTAAAATTTTTATGAAAGATCTGTGGAATAGTATAAAAGTTGTTATAAATGTGTGAAAATTACAAAGTGTTAATATAAAGTGTTACCAATCTCTATATCAATTCAGACTCCACAGCATCTGAGAGAGCTGTTCTGGTGTGACCCTTGACCTGGCAGCAGTGATGTCGTGAGAGTAGTGGTAGTGAGAGTAGTGGTACTGTTCTTACCCAGTATGTTGAAGTTCAAGTGTCTGCTGTGGTCTCCTGCGTTTAATCATTAATGCATATAGTAGTTATTTACACATGTGAGAATACCTAGCTGACTAACATTTAACACATGTGGGAGTAATTTTTAATAAATGGTGAGAAAACTGTAAATTCCTAAAAATTGTTTATTACTGAACATTATAAAGTCTTACACATAATTGCATATTCTCGCATTTTACCCTCAACTACTTACACAATACACTATTGAGATGGACTTGGACATTATCTGATATTGTGCAATATTGAACAATTCAACTTCAGTACACTTGTTAAAGGCATTGTGTCCCAATTTAGCCACTAGATGGTGATGTTAAACAAGATATAGAATGACTCATAACCTCATCAGAATATACTTTTAGGAGACAAACACAGGCTTTGGTATTTCAAATATACAACCCAAAATGACTACAATGTCTTTTATTTAAAAAAAAAGCTTATGCCTTCTCCAAGTCATTCCAATTCAATCCAGCCAAATCATTCTTTATCAACACCAGACGTACCTATGATGAAAACACTGAGATAAGTCACGTCAGTGTATTGTTACATGAAAGAAGCAATTACAACAATTGTATTACATAACTATGGCAAATCTATGTTAGTCAAATGTTGGAATAAAAGGTAGGAACTATGAACGCCTTAACTTCCGAGTTAAAATAAGTTTAGCTGTCACTTTGAACCAAGGATAAAAGAAAGCATAAATTATTGGATTAATTAAGGAATTAACAAGTGGCAGAAAGCTGATGATAAAGGTTAAAACATTTTCACTTAAAAAATATACAAAAAGGAAAGGAAATAGAGAGGGAATCCAACAAATGAGATAGTTGAAAACAACAATAGAAACAGTTTTTGTTGCTTTTCTCTCAGACTTATTTGCCTGTACAGTTTTAACACCAGACACACTGACAGCCTCTTTTGAAAATACCTTTCTGGCCTGTGATCTGGCCACCACAAAGATTTTCAAATAAAGTGTTATAATAATAGAGCACGGGACAACCATTGTAATTACAAGGTCAATTATGTTATTGACCCAGGTTTTTCCTTCAACAATAAAACATTCCTTCAAACACCTACTGGGTGTCTGTACATTTACAAAGTTTTTTATAATGACAGCATCATATATGATACAACACCACCAGGTAATGGAAATAAAACACATCATTCTTCTTATTGTTATTCTAGAGTGGTACAATAAGGGATCACACACAGCAACATAGCGGTCAATAGATATAAGGACCAAATTACCCAGAGATAAGGAAGTACATAAAAAAGAGATGTAGAATTGAAACGCACAGAAATATTCCCCAAAACCCCAGCATGGTTCCATTATTGCTACAGTCACTACTGGTATCACAATCAGTCCAACCAGGAGATCTGACACAGCCAGAGAGAAGATGAGCAGGTTGGTTGGAGTGTGGAGCTGCTTGAAGTGAGAGATGGAGATGATCACCAGTACGTTCAAAAATACTGTAACTGCTGAAATCAATGAGAAGAAGATGTACAGTGTTATGTAGATAGATGTCGATAGCAAAGCCTTTCTGCAAGAAGAGTTTCCGTCTTGAAAACAGTATTGAACATCTTCATGTTTCTCCATATGTAATTCAATTCAAAATGCTGAGGTCCTGCTTGGTCCTGTGTGTGACCCTGTCAGGTCCGCCTTCTGAGAAACTCTGAGCTCTGCCTCTCTATTTATCCCTGAGTTACAGACAGAAACTCCCCTCCCCAGAGTCTCTCTGCACACACACAAACACACACACTCTCACACGTGAGCACAGAAATGAAAAAACGGTTAGATAAACAAATCATTTGTGAAAGCATGATGTAATGTATGACAGGATTTGATGTTGCTGTGCCCACCTAGCCTGTCCTTCAACCTTACTGATAGTCAGAGATTAGATTGTTTTCACATATTTCATTTGTTGGGTTCCACGGGTAGGCCGTCATTGTCCATAATAATTTGTTCTTAACTGACTTGCCTAGTTGAATAAAGGTTCAATAAAACATTTCAAAATAAATGAGAGAAAAGGTACATTTTCTCAATTAAGCATTAAAATGGGGAAAATATAATATGGATGTTTTGGTCACTCAAAGGCTATTTTAATGGGAAATAGGATAACTGTGCAGACTAACTGGTTTGGGTTTTGTCAGTGCTTAGTTTGGAACATAATCCACAGCCTCAGGAGACACGACGGCACATCACATGTCAGTCTGTAGGAAAGTTGACAGTAGGGAAGTTGATGAAATGGCATAAAGATCTGTTGTAACGGCCAAGTTTATTACCTGGTCAATGTGGTATTTGTTTCCTGACACAAGAACAAGCCAGTGGATCAGAATATATCATGCAGTATCAGAAAGTGCTGTCTGTCTAGACAGAAAAAGACAGTAAATTAAATGACGTTGTTACTGCGTTTTGTCTTTGTAGCGCAGTATGGGGTATGCACTAGAGCACATGCAGTCAAAATGAATAGTGGCATTACATATGAACATTCCATAGACGTTTAGAAATGTCCATCTGAACTGAATTAGGAACCACACTTCCTCAAGTTGAGGGAGACTGTGTCTCAGTTACATCATGGGGACAAATATTGTTTGTCAGACATCAGAAGAACCATACTGTAATCTGACCCAATCACCCCTTGATGTTGTTTTCCTTTTCTGGTGTGTTGTTTTCTCTGATTTAAACAAAAACAAATTATCATGACACAAGGTGAGACCCAGATGCAGACACAGGAGGCAGATGGTTCATTAATTAACCAGTTGTAAGGCATTTACATTTTTATAAATGTAAACCATTTACTAATTAAATATTTTTGCAGTCCCTAATCTTAAGCCAGAGCTATTTGTATTTTTGAAATTATGAATCAATGACCGGTGTAATTTCTCACAATAAGAAGAGATTTAAGGTGTCAAAATGGACTAGAATATATCAATGGTTGTAACATATACGCCTGGAGTCAGGATGCACGTGCAGAAGGTAAGTTTAATGATGAGAAAAAGCAGATAAACAAAACAGGAGAAGCGTACTGAACGTGAACAAAACCAATACTGCCTGATGACTGAGTCTACATGAAGCGAGAGTTACAAGGGTGGTGAGGATGTCCAGGTGTGCACAATGTGGGTTGCCAGGACCGGTGGTCAGTAGACCGGTGGTCAGTAGACCGATGACTTTGAGCATCGTAGGCGTGACAGTACCGCTTTGGATTGAGTTAATCAACAGTCGATCTCTCACCCCCATGGGGACGTAGATGCGCTTTGGAGGGCAGGTGGAAGGAGCGGGTTCCCTCTCCAGAGCCTGTCGGAACCACGTCTACGTCCCAAAACACGGGGCCAACAATACAGGAGGACAGGTTGATGGGCTGGAGGACACTCACAGGACCCTCCACCGACAAGGAAACGCTGGTCCTCCGACATCCTGGGCCTTGGCAGTGATTCTCATCCTCGACCAGGAGATGGTGGGGTTATGATGTTGGAGCCACGGGAAGCCTAGGATGACTTTGTGTACTGGTGCGGTAATGGTGAGGAAGGGAATGCTTTCCTGGGGCATGGGTCCCACTGTGATGTGCATAACCGTGCCGGATCCCAATGGTTGTTTATCCAAGGCTTGGACAGGAAAAGGAGAGGATAGCGGGTATGAAGTTAAGTTCAGGGAGGAGGCGAGGGCCTGGTCAATGAAGTTCTCTAAGGCACTGGAGTCCACTAGAGCTGTAGAGACAACACTTGAGGGACAGTCAGCCAGTGAAATGGGAACCAGAAAGGGTTTGGTGGAAAACGATGATAATGGAATACTCACTCAGTGATCTGGGCACCATTCTGGAGTTGGAAAACTCCCTCACCTCCATCTCTGCCCTTTGGAGGACCACTCTGAACAGAGCCATGAACCCCTCAAACGAACCCAGCTCCTCCTCTCCTCTCTCCCAGATGGTCGTAGCCCATTCCAACGACCGTCCGGTCAGCAGGGAAATGACCGTAGCAACCTTGGAACACTCGGTGGTAGGGGCTCCCGTATGATAGGTGAAATAGAGGGAGCCCCGGAGTAAAAGTCCTCTAAAATGTGCGTCTTCTCCCTTCGGACGATGATAACACAATGAACTGAGTGAGCGGGTGCAGTGTCGAGATGCGATGCACATTCTTTATGGTTGGTAATGGAAGGGCTATGGTTGGTGAGGTATACCTTAGGTAGGCTGAGCTGCAAAACTAACTTAATGGAAACTGAAGGGACTGTGAGGGGAAGTTAGGTAGAGAGGAGCAGGACAGCTTTTTTTTTACAGATGCCCCAATATTTCTTATGGAAATATTAACATCCACAAAAAGGCCTCGAACCTAAATGGCAAAGTCTCTAATGGGGGCCACATTATTTAAAGTCTCTGAAAAGCCACAAGCCTCATCGGGAAGCTAATTGTTAGCGTGCCAAATCCTACCCTGCAGAAAAGGCATGGCTTTGGTGCTGCCCCACGAGGGAGGTACAGAGATACACAGAGACAGTCCTGGGGCCTCCCCATGGAAGGCCACGCGGGTGAGGGAGGGCCCTCTAACTCTGCTGGTGCAGGGTAGCTGGGCCCCATCCTTAGAAGCTGTGTGCAACGCCGAAGGCTGGCCACGGCTGAAGCAGGTGGTTCTTCTACTGCGGTGGAGAATTGTGGCATGCCAGACACAACCGTTGTTGGTAGCTCACTGGCTGCGGCTGAGGTTGGTGAATCCTTCACCACTGCTGAAAACACTGAAATGCATGGTAGAGCATGTTGGGAACCATAGGGATCATTAGAGATCTGGAGGCATTGGGCAGCTGGGCCCCAGAGAAAAGGTCAGGTGGTGTCCCACGTGGGAAGGGCTGAGGGTCCTCCAAGGCAGGAGATGGGAGGCCCGCCAGAACTAGAGACAGCAGGTCCCAAGGGTCAGGGAATGGTGGTTACCCCAGATCAGGGAGCTGAGGGCCAAGCAGGGCAGGGCACTTTGAACCCACTACTAAATCTGAGGACTGCAAGCCAGAAATAGTGGGAAGCTGCAAACCTAGCCAAGCAGGGAACATATAGCCTAGCGCTAGTATAGGCAACTGGTTGCAGGCTGAGGGCTGTGAACTGTCTAACTGCACATCTAGAGGAGCAGATAACTCTGGGTCTACTGGGGCGAGATACCCAGGACCTAGAACTAGGGCAGGTGGTTTGGCCTGTAGCACTGAGGAAGCTGACTGCTTGCCGACTAAGGCTGGGGGCTGCTGACCAACTGAGGAAGATGCTGCAAACGTAGTGGGGCAGAGAACCTATAGCCTGGCGCAGAAGTAGACTGAGGGCCGACTAGAGCTGGAGACAGTGAGAACGACTCTGAATCTGACAGGGAAAATGACTCTGAACTTGACAGGGAGAACCATGCTAGACCTGCAACGTAGAACGACTCTGAAACTGACAGAGAACGAATCTGAACCTTTCATAGAGAATGACTCTAAATCTGACACGGATAATGACTCTGAACCAGAATGGGAGAACGACTCTGAACTTGACAGGGAGAACGACTCTGGACCTGACAGGGAGAACGTCTCTGAACCAGACAGGGAGAACGACTCTGGACCTGACAGGGAGGCAGCAGACTTTGTGAAAATTAATATTTGTGTCATATTCAAAACTTTTGGCCATGACTGTACACTTGATGAAGACATTGTGTCACGATTGAGCCACTATAGGGAGATGTTAAACAACATATATTACGACCCATGATGTCCTCGGAATGTACTTTTAGAATACTTGCTATTTATCATTGAATAACACGGAACAACCACAAATGTATGCCTTCCTATGCCTTCTCAAAGTAATTCAAATCCAATCCATCCAAATCATTCTGTATCAACACAACATGTATCTATGATGACAACACTGAGATAAGTAATGTCTCGTATTGTTACATGAAAGAAGCAATTACAACAATTGTATAACATAACTATGTCAATCCTATGTTTGTGAAACTAGAGAATAAAATTATAGGAAGTTCAGAGTTAAAATAGGATTAGCTGTCATTTATTGAGGAATTAACAAGTGGCAGAAAACATATGAAAAGTGAGAAATTGTCAATTGCTGTTGTTCTGGGATTGGTTTGCACTTTTCGCACCAAAGAACGTTCATCTCTAGGAGACAGAACGCATCTCCTTCCTGAGCTGTATGACGGCTACGTAGTCCCATGGTGTTTATACTTGCATACTATTGTTTGTACAGATGAACATGGTACCTTCAGGCGTTTGGAAATTGCTCCTAGTCTGGATGAACCAGACTTGTGGAGGTCCAAAAAAAATTCAGAGGTATTGGCCGATTACTTTAGATTTTCCCATGATGTCAAGCAAAGAGGAACTGAGTTTGAAGGTAGGCCTTGAAATACATCCACAGGTACACCTCAAATTGCTTCAGGCTAATTGACATCATTTGAAGCTTCTAAAGCAATGACATAATTTTCTGGAATTTTCCAAGCTGTTTAAAGGCACAGTCAACTTAGTGTATGCACACTTCTGACCTACTGGAATTGTGATACAGTGAATTATAAGTGAAATAAACTGTCTGTAAACAATTGTTGGAATAACTTCTTGTATCATGCAAAAATAGATGTCCAAACCAACCTGCCAAAACTTGTTATGGCTGCTGTCCCTGTACAGGGATCAACATCAGGGGAAATTTCAGAGTGACAACTAATTGTACTCGATAAAACTCAAACTTTCATTAAAACACACATGCAGGGTACTCAATTAAAGCTACACTCGTTGTGAATCTAGCCAACATGTCAGATTTTTTAAATGCTTTTCGGTGAAAGCATGAGAAGCTATTATCTGATAGCATGCAACCCCCCGAAATACCTGAAGGGGACGTAAACAAAAGAATTAGCGTAGCCGGCGCTACACAAAACGCAGAAATAAAATATAAAACATTCATTACCTTTGACGAGCTTCTTTGTTGGCACTCCTATATGTCCCATAAACATCACAATTGGGTCTTTTTTTCGATTAAATCCATCCATGTATACCCAAAATGTCCATTTATGAAGCCCGTCTGATCCAGGAAAAAACAGCTTTCCAAAACGCAACGTCATTTTTTTAAATTAAAAAAGTTGCCTATAAACTTTGACAAAACACTTCAAACTACTTTTGTAATCCAACTTTAGGTATTAGTAAACGTTAATAATCGATCAAATTGATCACGGGGCGATCTGTATTCAATAGCAGCAGGTCTTGAAATAATGGTCAATATTCTCTCTTTCATAACTTCCTCCGGTGTACCCGATGACAGGAAGTGCCTATTCTTCATTTCACCAAGGATTAACTTCAACCCAATTGCCAAGACTGGCGACATCGTGTGGAAGCTGTAGGAGTTGTAAACTGGGCGCTATCTATTTTCCTTTGCCATAGACAATACAGACAACTGGCGGAGGGATATTTTTTATTTTTTGTTTGTTTTGCCTGCTACACACGTTCTGTTATAGTCACATACATGATTTAACCAGTTTTACTTCAGAGTGTTTTCTATCCACACATACTAATCATATGCATATACTATATTCCTGGCATGAGTAGCAGGACGTTGAAATTTTGCGTGATTTTTAACAAAAAGCTGAAAAAATTCTCACGCTCTTTAAGAGGACATTTGTGGAGTGGTTGAAAACCGAGTTTTAATGACTCCAACCTATGAGTATGTTAACTTCTGACTTCAACTGTATATAAAACACAGTGCTGTAACCCAAACAAAGAGTGAGGTGTAAATCTCTAATAAATACACGGGACAAGACCAGTAATAGCAATACACAAGACTAGACCCGTAATAACAAGTGCACACTGACACGGTAACATGCAAGCCGATACAACAGAGCAACAGAAATTGAATAATAATTGACAAGGACAATGTGGAACAGAGGGCAAATATTTACACCTACTTATCAAGGGGAATGGGAACCAGGTGTGTGTAATGAGACAAGACAGTCCGGGGTTGGTGGTAATGATCCATTTCAGTGAAGCCTAGAAAGCTTGTGATGTAGACCTCCAGAGCTGGTGAACGGAATGAGCAGCTGTACCGGTGGAGAGCCAGAACTAGGTCGCCAGGCGAGAAAACAGGCGCCTCACTGCGATGGCGGTCGGTCTGTTCCTTGTGCCGACATACGGCCCGCTGGAGATGAGTGTGTGCAGCGTTCCAGATCTCCTCAGCATGTCAAAACCACTCTAGAGCCCACCTGGCCTGTCTCGGGTTTAGCCTCTTCGCTGCCCTGATGTACTCCAGGTTGCGGTGGTCCGTCCACACCAGGAAAGGGTGTTTGGACCCCTCAAACCAGTACCTTCAGAGCCTTCGAAATCATTTCAAAAAACGATTGAGGTAGCTATGAAATCTAACTCAACATTTAACTACTACAAATTTAATTTAATTACAACAAATAGAGTTTAACTTACTCGTTCTTTGCTGTCCAGTGGTACCACTAGTAGGCATTTGATTTACAACTCATCACGTGGCTTACTGTACTACAGAAGCAATGCTAACCAAACATTCAGTGTGCAGGGTATGTACACTGAATTAAAGGTTAACTACACAAAAAAACGAACAATTCTCAGATTTATACCAGAACTGAAAAGTAATCCCTGATGTGGTTAAAGCATTGTTGTGAACACAGATATTACAATGTAGTTGTTTGTCTATAAATACATAAACATGTGTTTAAAAACAGGGGAAATCAGAAAAAAGTTAAATATATCTGAAACCTGAAAAACTCAACCGAGAAAACGGAATTAGGGGAGAAAAAACAGAATTAGGCAATAAAACTGAACGTTTGTGTCTCCCTGCTGCACAGGATTTTGGAGAAAGTTGAGGTCGAGTCCCAATATTGTCTATGCCCCCAAGAGGGAAAGTGGTTGGGTCATCCTAGAAATGTTTTAGAGTAATATAATTTAGACAATTTAGCAGATGCTTTTATCCAAAGTCACTTAAAGTTACTCGTGCAAATAATTTTTACGTATGGGTGGTCCCGGCAATCGAACCATCTATCCTGGCATTGCAATGCTCTACTGAAATGCATGACAATGTTATAAATGCTTTGTGATGCCTCAATGTAATATGATTCATAAATCCTTTATTAAGCATTGCTTATGCCACCCTTTATAAAGCACAGGCTTATGTCATATTTTACTTAGTGGGTTATGTCACATTTTACATTAATGCTCATGTCACATAGTTAAAAGCCACATGTACGTGAAAACATGTTTTTAGGCATTTTTGCAAATGTATTGCAAATTAAATACAGAAATATGTAATTTACATAAGGGTCCCATTTTCAGTTTTTTCATTTGAGTTGACGTTATAGAATGTCAGCTTTTATTTGAATGTATTTTCATACATACAGTGAACCCTTTATAGAGGATGACATGTGGTTATAGATGATTTGTGAGACATTAATGTAGTGTTTATAAAGGCTTTATGAAGTATTTTTTTAAACATTTATAATTTGCTTGTGATATAAAATAGGACCCTTATGTAAATGAGATATTTCTGTATTTAATGTGCTTTCACATTGTTTTCACTTTGTCATTATGAGGTGTTGCATGTAGATGATGAGAAAAAAAAAGTGTTTTCATACATTTTGAATTCAGGCTGTAACACGATAACATGAGGAATAAGTGAAGTGTTATGAATATTTTCTGAATACTCTGTATTCAGGGAGTTTCCTGTAATGAAAGGCTTTGGTATTATTCAGACAGATGGTCTCTTCTCAGTTTGTCAGAGACACACTTTTCACCTAACACATAAAGTTCAGATATAAATTATAGTAAAGAAAAAAAGAATAGTAAAGAAAATAGTAGAATAGTCTTCACTTTAGATTAGGGGAAAAACAACTTTACTAATGAGTATTAAATGTTAAAAATACATTTATTAAACATCTTTGGAATGATCTTATGAATCATATACTATAAAAGTAGTTTATAATTATGTGAATTACCAGTTAACTAAAATAAATATTGGATTAATGACAAATTAATAAACAATTTACGAATCAAATATAAATGATTTAGTGTGATACCCACTCTCTATATTCCTTCAGAGTAAACAGCATCTGAGAGAGCTGCTCTGGTGTGACCCCTGACCTGACAGTAGTGATGTAGTGAGAGTAGTGGTACTGTTCATACACCAGTATGTTGAGGTTGAAGTGTCTGCTGTGGTCTCCTGCACTATTGTGCTGAATAATTCATGTGTAACTGTAGTAGTTCTTTATAAATGTGAGAATACCTAGATGAATAACATTACACAAAATGGGGCGTAGTATTAAAAAGTGAGCAGAATGTAAATGCCTTACAATGTGTGCCCAGTGGGTGTAAAACTCTGGAGTAAAACGTTTTATTAAACTTTGCTTTAGATATTGCTGCACTGTCGGAACTAGGTGCATAAACATTTCGTAACACTCGCAATAACATCGAATAAACACGTGTTTTTGACCAATAACATTTTATTTGATTTCTACTGAGTGACTGAAATCAGTCACTGCCAACAAGAATTCTGTCATTTTCAGACAAACACGTTACTTTCTTCAGCACACTACTACTAATAAAATGTTCAATATATAAATGAAATGTGATTTGATTTCTAATGAGTGACTGCAACCCACACTTTGGTTTTGGTGGTCACTGCCAACAAACAAGAATGTTATCATTTTCAGACAAACACATTACTTCCTTCAGCACACTACTACAACAGTGTGACTGTTTTGGAATAAAATGTTCAATATATTTCCTTTAACATCCTCTGTGTTGTTTGCTTATTGTTTAACCATTGATTTGTTCCAGGTCCTTTTGAGAACTTAAGGAGCATCCGGGACTGCTGGGATGTCTACCAATAGCATGTCCATCTTTTTGTGATGAATTACACTGGTCCCTGTTCAAAACATTTATAAATGATTAGAAAGTACGAATAGTCTTCACTTTAGATTAGGGACTGCAATGCAACACGACTTGCAGAGAGTCCAAAACTCTCACGACTTACTAATGACTATTAAATGGTTCATAGACATTTATTAAACATCTTATGAAAATACATGATTATACATTATGAAATGGTTTGTGTGTTACCCAATCTCCATATTCATTCACACTAAACAGCTTCTGAGAGAGCTGCTCTGGTGTGACCCCTGACCTTTCAGCAGTGAAGTAGTGAGAGTTTTGGAAGTGTTAATACCCAGCATGTTGAGGTTGAAGTGTCTGCTACAGTCTCCTGGGCCGTTGTGTTGAATAATTAATATATATACTGTAGAAGTTATTTATAAATGTGAGAATACCAAGATAAGTAACATTTTACAAAAGTGGCCTAAATATTAAATGGTGAGCAAACTCTAAATGCCTTACAAACTGTAAATGCCTTACAAATGGTTCATTACTGAATGTTATTATAAAGTGTTACACATAATTGCATTTTCAAATATTTTAAAATCAACTACTTATACAATACACCACTGAGATAGACTTGGAGGTTAACTGAAGCAGTATTGTACATTTCAACTTAACAACACAGGATGAAGACGTGTCACAATTGAGCCACTAGAGGGAGATGTTAAACAACATATAGAATGACTCATGTTGTCCTGGGAATGTACTTTTAGAATACTTACATACTATGTATCATTAAATAACAAGGAACAACCACAGCCTTAGGTGTTTGTAGTATACAATCCACAATGACTACAATGTATTTTATAAAACAAGCTTATGTCTTTATCCCTCCTCCAAGTCATTCCATTCCAATTCAGACAAATCATTCTGTATCAACACCACATGTATCTATGATGACAACACTGAGATAAGTAATGTCAGTGTATTGTTTCATGAAAAAATAATTACAACAATTGTATTACAAAACTATATCAAACATATGTTGGCCTACCGAGGGAATACAATTATAGGAACTATGAACACCTTCATTTCAGATTTAAAATACGTTTAGCTGTCACTTTGAACCATGGATAAAAGAAAGCATAAATTATTGGATTAATTAAGGAATTAACAAGTGGCAGAAAACTGATGAAATATGCTAAGAAATTTTCAAATAAAATAGAAAAAAAGAGAAAACAAATAGAGATGGAATCCAACAAATGAAATAGTTGACAACAACAATAGCTAGAGTTTTTGCTGCTTTTCTCTCAGACTTACTTGCATGTACAGTTTTAACACCAGACACACTGGCAGCCTCTTTTGAAAATACCTTTCTGGCCTGTGATCTGGCCACCACAAAGATTTTCAAATAAAGTGTTATAATAATAGAGCACGGGACAACCGTTGTACTTACAAGGTCAATGATATTAACCCAGGTTATCCCTTCAACAATAAAACATTCTGTCAAGCACCTACTCAGTACCTGTACATTTACAACTCTTTTTATAATAACAGCATCGTATATGATACAACAACACCAGGTAATGGATATACAACAGATAGTTCTTGTTGTTGTTATTTTAGAGTGATACGATAAGGGATCACACACAGCAACATAGCGGTCAATAGATATCAAGACCAAACTGCCCAGAGATAAAGAAGTACATAAAAAAGCCATATATAAATGAAACACACAGAAATATTCCCCAAATCCCCAGCATGATTCCATTATTGCTACAGTCGTTACTGGTATCACAATCAGTCCCACCAGGAGATCTGACACAGCCAGAGAGAGGATGAGCAGGTTGGTTGGAGTGTGGAGCTGCTTGAAGTGAGAGATGGAGATGATCACCAGTACGTTCAAAAATACTGTAACTGCTGAAATCAATGAGAAGAAGATGTACAGTGTTATGTAGATAGATGTCGATAGCGAAGCCTTTCTGGAAGAATAATTTCCGTCTTGAAAACCGTTTATAACATCTTCATGTTTCTCCATTTGTAATAAAAGTTAAAAATGCTGAGGTCCTGCTCCTGCTTGGTCCTGTGTGCGACCCTGTCAGGTCCGTCTTCTGACAAACTCTGAACTCTGCCTCTCTATTTATCCCTGAGTTACTGACAGAAACTCCCCTCCTCCGGAGTCTCTTTGCACACACACGCACGCACACACACACACACACACACACACGAAAAAAACGGTTAGATTAACATATCATGCATGAAAACATGATGTAATGTGTGACAGGATTGGATGTTGTTGTGCCCACCAAGCCTGTCCTTAAGTCTTACTGATAGTCAGAGATGATAGAAAAGGTACATTTCCTCAACTGAGCATTTTAATATGGAAAATATAGTATTGGTGATGTTTTGGTCACTCAAAGGCTATTTTACATGGGAAATAGGATAACTATTTGAAGTTAACTTAGATAGAACTTTAGATAACTAAAGTTGACAGTATGGAAGATGATGAAATGGCATAAGTTTACGCTGCCCTTTGATCTGTTGTACTGGCCAGGTGTACTATCTGATTAACGTGGTATTTAGTTTACTGACACAAGAGCAAGCCAGTTGATCAGAAAATATCATGGGGAATCAGAAATTGCTATCTGTCTAGACATAAAAATACTTTGAAGTCAGATTTTGCAGTAAATTAAATTACGTTGTTACTGGGTTTTGTCTTTGTAGAGCAGTATGGGGTATGTACTAGAGCACATGCAGTCAAAATGAATAGTGGCATTACATATGAACATTCCATAGACGTTTAGAAATGTCCATCTGAACTGAATTAGGAACCACACTTCTTCAAGTTGAGGGAGACTTTGTCTCAGTTACATCATGGGTACAAATACTTTTTGTCAGACATCAGACCAACCACACTGTGGGCGGACTACAATAGCATCGAATAGTCCCCGAGATATGCAACTGTTCAGGGAAGTCAGGAACCAATACACGCGTGTCAGCTTTTTTCAAGCTAGCCTTTGCATCGCTACTATGGCCTATTTATTACCTATCTCCTCATGCCTTTTGCACACACCGTGTATAGACTTTCTTTGACTTGTTTATTGTGTTATTGGCTTGTTTATTGTGTTATTGGCTTGTTTATTGTGTTATTGACTTGTTTATTGTGTTATTGACTTGTTTATTGTGTTATTGACTTGTTTATTGCTTATTCCATGTTATTCCATGTGTAACTCTGTGTTGTTGTCTGTGTCACACTGCTTTGCTTTATCTTGGCCAGGTCGCAGTTGTAAATTAGAACTTATTCTCAACTAGCCTACCTGGTTAAATAAAGGTGTTCTCAACTAGCCTACCTGGTTAAATAAAGGTGTTCTCAACTAGCCTACCTGGTTAAATAAAGGTGAAATAAAACCCAATCATCCCTTGATGTTGTTTTCCTTTTCTGGTGTGTTGTTTTCTCTGATTTAAAACAACAAAATAATAAATGTAATTTCCATTTCATTTAGTTGAATCAATCATCTCAAAAGCACTTATTAAAGAACCAAGTCACAATGAATTGACAGCTGTTTGGGAATAATTCACTATTAGCCATTTAATCAAGTTAGTCCTCCTCAACAGCTTCAACCGTAGCCCCCAGACCCTGGGCACAAGGACCATCTATAATACGATTCTAATTACTGTGTTGTAACAGTAAACATACCTTCCACAAAATCCTGTGATTGTGAATGTCACCTACGGGGCATTAATATGTATGACCTAATTCAGTAACACTTTATAACACTTTATAATAATCAGTAATAAAACATTTGTAAGGCATTTACATTTTGCTCACCATTTACTAATCATTACTCCCACGTGTTAAATATTAGTAAACTAGCTATTCTCACATGTATAAACAACTTTTAAATAATGTATTAATGATTAATTGGATCTTTTTATATGTAAACCATTTACTAATCATTTGTATTAAGCAATTTGTTTTTGCTTATCTAAAGTCAGAGCTATTTGTACTTTTAAAATAATTCATCAATGTGCAGTGACCTGTGTAATTTCTCACAGTAAGTAGACATTTAAGGTGTCGAAATGGACTAGAACATATGAATGGTTGTAACGTATATGCTTGGAGTCAGGAAGAACGTGCAGAAGGTAGGTTTAATGATGAGATAAAGCAGATAAACAAAACAGGAGAAGCGTACTGAACATGAACAAAACCAGTACTGCCTGATGACTGAGGCTACAAGAAGGGAGAGTAATCAGGGTGGTGTAATAATGGGGAGCAGGTGTGCGCAATGTGGGTTGCCAGGACCTGTGGTTAGTAGACCGACGACGCTGAGTGGAGGGATGGAGCAGGTATAACACTACACTACCCCGGTGAGCGGCTCTAGCCACAGAATGACGCCGGCCAGGAGTACCGCCCACAATGGCGTGGAGGGGGGTGGAAATATCGGATGATGTTGGTGTCCAGGATGTCTGCCACCCAGGACCCAGGAGCACTCCTCAGTACCGTACCGCTCCCAGTCCACCTGGTGCTGGAGCTGACCCTCACAACATCAGGATTCCAGGAGGGACCTAACAGGCGCAGGTCCACTCGATGTCCAGAGGAGGTGGAGGGGTGTCGCAGGGGACGACATCAGTCAGGGGACCAGAAACCACTGGCCAAAGGAGGAAAACATGAAAGGATGGTGAGATCTGATAGTTGACACTCCGGAGGACTTTGAAGTGCCCCCCAAACCAGGGCCTCAGCTTCCGGCAGTGTGTGAGGTTCCTGGTGGAGAGCCAGACGCGATCACCAGGACGGTACACTGCGGTGGAGATCTGACTAATCCTTCTGAAGGCGGACATCGCCCTGGAGCATCACAGTGCCCTGGAGCCTCACGTGTGTGCTATTCCACACCTCCTCTGCCTGTCGGAACCAGACGTCCACTGCAGGCCACGGTCTGGCTTGGAGACTCACTGGAAGGGAGTTAGCCAGGTGGAGGAGTGACAAAGTGAGTTCTGGGCGTATTTCACCAAGGTAAGAAACTGGGCCCACTCCTCATGCCAGTCCTGGCAGTGACTCCTTAAGAACCTCCCCAGCTCTTGGTTGGTCCTCTCCTCCGCCAATATCTGACCCCATGGGGACGTAGATGCACTCTGGGGGGGGCAGGATTGGTTTCCCTCTCCAGAGCCTGGTGGATGTCCATATCTACGTCCCTAAACACTGGGCCAACAATAAGGGACACTCACAGGACCCTCCAACAACAAGGAACCACAGGATGCGAAAAAGCAGTGTTGTTTTCCTTTTCTGGTGTGTTGTGGTCCACAGGCGGTGATTCTCATTTACAAACAGGAAATGTTGGGGTTATGAAGTTGGAGTCATGGGAGGCCGAGGATCACTTTGTGTACAGGTGCGATGATGAGGAAGGGAAGGCCTTCCTGGTGCCTGGGTTCCACAGTGAGGGTGAGTGGTGCTGTGATATGTGAAACTGTGCCGGATCCCAATGTTGGAGTATCCAGGGCTTGGAAAGGAAAAGGGGAGGAGAGCGGGTATGAAGTTAAGTTCATGGAGGAGACGACGGACTGGTCGATCAATCAATCATATGTATTTATAAAGCCCTTTTTACATCACAAAGTGCTATACAGAAACCCAGCCTAAAACCCCAAACAACAATCAACGCAGATGTAGAAGCACGGTGGCTAGGAAAAACTCTCTAGAATGGCAGGAACCTAGGAAGAAACCCAGAGAGGAACCAGGCTCTGAGGGGTTGCCAGTCCTCTTCTAGCTGTGCCGGGTGAAGATTATAACAGTACATGGCCAAGATGTTCAAAGTCATAGATGACTAGCATGGTCATCTTCATAATAAACTTCTTCATAATGAAGTTCCCCGCAGCACCAGTGTCCACTAGAGCGGTAAAGACAACACCTGTGGGACAGCCAGTCAGTCAAATGGGAACCAGAAAGGGTTTGGTGGAAAACGATGATAATGGAATACTCACGCCTACCCTGGGAGATGGAAGGTCACAGGGCCGCCCCTCTGCTCTAGTTGACCCCGGGGTGGGACGCACCGGACACCACTGAAGCTGGCGCACCTCCTGGCCGCAATAGGGACAGGGCACCAGCTGTCTCCGGCGACGCCTCTCTGCCACAGAGAGTGTGTGCCCCCTTCCTTCATGGGTTCAGGGTCTGCCTCAGACAGCCAAAGGAGGTAGGCGAGTGATGAGGTGGATACCAGCGCTCCCAAAGAAGGTTATCCAGACGGATGGCTATCGGAATGAGAGCATCCAAGGATATGTTGTCATCCCGACATGCCAACACCGTCTGGACCTCTTCATGCAGTCCACTGGGAATAGAGTGCGGAGCGACGGCTCATTCCATCCTCTGGAGGCTGCCACAATCCGAAAGATGAGGGTCTAATCTGCAGTGATCTGGGCACCATTCTGGAGTTGGAAAACTCCCTCACCTCCATCTCTGCCCTTTGGAGGACCACCCTGAACAGAGCCATGAACCTCTCAAATGAACCCAGCTCCTCCTCTCCTCTCTCCCAGATGGTCGTAGCCCATTCAAACGACCGTCCGGTCAGCAGGGAAATGACCGGACGGAACACTGGTGGTAGGGGCTCCCGTATGATAGGTGAAATAGAGGGAGCCCCGGAGTAGGAAGCCACGGCATTTCGATGTAGTGCCGTCATACTTCTCTGGAAGGGACAGTCGGGCTTCGCTGACCTGGGTGGATGGCTGGGGGACTGGCTCACTGCGATGACCCGTGGTAGGAGGCCATACGTTAGAGGATTGGAGAACCTTGCTGGTGGTGTCGAGGCGGTGGAGACCGCGGAGGACCTCCTTCACAGCCGTACCCAGTAGAGCCAGCTGGTGGTGTCGATGCAGTGGAGAACGCGGAGGACCTCCTTCATGGCCGTACCCAGTAGAGCCAGCTGGTGGTGTCGAGGCACTGGAGAACGCAGAGGACCTCCTTCAAGGTCGTACCCAGTACTGCCAGCTGGTGGTGTTGGTGGAGTAGATCACCCTGTTCCTTGAACATGTGGAAGATGCTGTTATCTTCTACTGCTTACATATTTTCTGAGGCAGTATTATGTAACGTATCTGCTTGGAGTCAGGAAGCAGGTCGAGAAGGTAAGTTTAATGATGAGAAAAAGCAGATAAACAAAACAGGAGAAGCGTACTGAACATGAACAAAACCAATACTGCCTGATAACTGAGGCCCCTGATTGCTATATAAAGTAGTCAGGGTGGTGATTAAGTCCAGGTGTGCGTAATGATGGGGAGCAGGTGTGTGCAATGATGGTTGCCAGGTGTGTTTAATGTGGGTTTCCAGGCCCGGTGAGTAGTAGACCAGCGATGCCGATCACGGAGGGAGCAGGAGTAGGCATGACAAGGGTAAAAGAATAATAATATAATAATAATAATACGCACACAATACAGGATGTTTAAGGAAACATATCTAACATTTAATTCTCAAACACAAACCTGAGTACGCCCTCCTGATCTCTTGCTGCTCGTGACATAGGTACTCATATTCCCTCATCAGCTCCCAACTGGTGAGGGTGTGGTCACTCCCTGACCACTGAGGAGGCCTGGAGCAGGGCTGGTGGTCTCTTAGATGAGAGAGGTGTGTAGGCAACTCATTTCAGTGTTCCTCAAGGTTCCGTTTTAGGACCACTATTGTTTTCACTATATATTTTAACTCTTGGGGATGTCATTCGAAAACATAATGTTAACTTTCCAATGCTATGCAGATGACACACAGCTGTACATTTCAATGAAACATGGTGAAGCCCCAAAATTGCCCTCGCTAGAAGCATGTGTTTCAGACATAAGGAAGTGGATGGCTGCAAATGTTCTACTTTTAAACTCGGACAAAACAGAGATGCTTGTTCTAGGTCCCAAGAAACAAAGAGATCTTTTGTTGAATCTGACAATTAATCGTAATGGTTGTACAGTCGTCTCAAATAAAACTGTGAAGGACCTCGTCGTTACTCTGGACCCACAAATCTGAAGGGGTGAATGAGAATATGTACATATAAATATATATGTGAGCGATAAGCATAAGCAACATGCAATAGATGGTATAAAATGCAGTACGTACATATGATATGAGTAATGTAAGATATGTAAACATTATTAAAGTGGAATTATTTCAACTGGTATTGTTTAAAGTGACAAGTGATCCATTTATAAAAGTGGCCAGTGATTAGGTCTCAATGTAGGCAGCAGCCTCTCTGAGTTAGTGAATGCTGTTTAGCAGTCTGATGGCCTTGAGATAATAGCTGTTTTTCAGTCTCTCGGTCCTAGCTCTGATGAGCCTGCTCTGACCTCGACTTCTGTATGGTAGTGGTGTGAACAGGCAGTGGCTTTGGGTGGTTGTTTTCCTTGATGAACTTTTTGGCCTTCCTGTTACATCGGGTGCTTTAGGTGTCATGGAGGGCAGGTAGTTTGCCCCCGGTGATGCATTGTGCAGACCTCACTACCCTCTGCAGAGTCTTACGGTTGTGTGCGGAGCAGTTGCCATACCAGTTGCCATGTGATACGTTCCCGTTTTAAACAAGATATTTTGTCACGAAAAGATGCTCGACTATTCATATAATTGACGGCTTTGGGAAGAAAAGACTCTGACGTTTCCAAAACTGCAAAGATATTGTCTGTGAGTGCCACAGAACTAATGCTACAAGCGAAACCAAGATGAAATTTCATACAGGAAATGCCCCAGATTTTGAATGCGCTGTGTTCCAATGTCTCCTTATATGGCTGTGAATGCGCCAGGAATGAGCCTACACTTTCTGTCGTTTCCCAAGGAGTCTGCAGCATTGCGACGTATTTACATTACATTTACATTTAAGTCATTTAGCAGACGCTCTTATCCAGAGCGACTTACAAATTGGTGCGTTCACCTTATGACATCCAGTGGAACGGCCACTTTACAATAGTGCATCTAAATCTTTGTATTTGTAGGCATATCATTGGAAGATTGACCATAAGAGACTACATTTACCAGGTGTTCGCTTGGTGTCCTCTGTAAAAACTATTGCACAATCTCCAGCTGCGTGCACTTTTCCATTTGGTTCAGAGGAGAAAGGCAACTGCCACGAAGGATTTATTATCGAATAGATATTTGAAACACACCTTAAGGATTGATTCTAAACAACGTTTGCCATGTTTCTGTCGATATTATGGGGCTCAATTTGGAAAAAAGTTTGCCGTTGTAATGACTGAATTTTCATTTTTTTTCTTAGCCAAACGTGATGAACAAAATGGAGCGATTTCTCCTACACAAATAATATTTTTGGAAAAACTGAACATTTGCTATCTAACTGATAGTCTCCTCATTGAAAACATCCGAAATTCTTCAAAGGTAAATGATTTTATTTGAATGCTTTTCTTGTTTTTGTGAAAATGTTGCCTGCTGAATGCTAGGCTTAATGCTATGCTAGCTATCAATACTCTTACACAAATGCTTGTGTAGCTATGGTTGAAAAGCATATTTTGAAAATCTGAGATGACAGTGTTGTTAACAAAAGGCTAAGCTTGTGAGCCAATATATTTATTTCATTTCATTTGCGACTTTCATGAATAGTTGCGTTATGCTAATGAGCTTGAGGCTATGATTACACTCCCGGATATGGGATTGCTCCACGCTAGAGGTTAACAGCATACTACTTTCAAACTTTGCTTTGTTTGGCTGGGCTTTCTAAAGGTAGTAATTCTTTAAATGAAATGTTCAGCAAGGTTTGCATTTAGATATTGGTTTCCTTACCCAATATGTCCGTTCCTAATTAAATGTCAACTCCCTGTACCTGCTTCTATTCTCCAGCGTCATTCCTTACAGAATGCAGCATCCAACACACAAAGCATCAGGGAGTACTGGCGTTCCGGTTGGTGCTGACATTGGTCCTGGGTTGATGGAACCGGGGGTGCCTAAACAGCTTGTCGGGCTTCCACGCCCTAGCTGGCTCGAGAGGTTTCCTTGCCCCCGTTGGCTCAGAGTGCCCATCCCACGTCGGGTATCAGCCGGATCGTCAGCTCTTGTTCACCCAGCCGGCCCAGGAGTTTTCTTGTTTTGTTGGTGATGTCGGGCTTTAATTCCACCGCCGATGGAACCAGGGGTGCCTAAGCCAGCTCTTTGGGCTTCCACGTCCTAGCTGGCTCGAGAGGTTTCCTTGCCTAGGTTGGCTCGGCAGATTCCCATCCCATGTCTTGCTCCGTCAGATCATTGGGCTTCTACTCCGCAGCAGGATTGACAGGCGTTCATGCCTCAGCCGGATCATCAGGCTTCTATGACTCAGCCGGTTCGCCAGGCACGTATACACCTGCCGGTTTATGGGGAGTTTAACCCCAGCCGGCTTGTCCAGCACCCATGTCTCGCCCAGGTGGGACGCCGGGTAGGGGCACTGTCATGCCTGCTCCCGCTCTTTCCCCCTGGCGCTCGAGGACGCGAGGCTGCCCTGCATTACGCACTCCTGCCACCATCATTTATGCACACCTGCCTTCCCTCGTCACGCGCTTCAGCAATACTGGACTCACATGGACTCACTCTATCACCTGTTTTTATTACCTCCCCTATATTTGTCAGTTCCCCAGCTCTGTTCCGCGCTGCTGCATTGTTTGTCATCTGTCTTTGTGTTTCCCAGTTCTGACGCTGTTCCTGTCCTGTTGCATGTCCGTTCCTAATTAAATGTCAACTCTGCTTCTATACTCCAGCTCCATTACTTACATCCTAGATCACTTGGAAATGTGCGTCTGGACAATGCACGCTCAAAATTCAGATATTCGTATATTTTTCGACAGTAAAAAGTCCTTTAAAATGTGCGTCTTCTCCCTTCGGACGATGATAACACAATGAACTGAGTGGGCGGGTGCAGTGTCGAGATGCGATGCACATTTACATCATTACATTTAAGTCATTTAGCAGACGCTCTTATCCAGAGCGACTTACAAATTGGTGCTTTCACCTTATGACATCCAGTGGAACAGCCACTTTACAATAGTGCATCTAGGTCTTTTAAGGGGGGTGAGAAGGATTACTTTATCCTATCCTAGGTATTCCTTAAAGAGGTGGGGTTTCAGGTGTCTCCGGAAGGTGGTGATTGACTCCGCTGTCCTGGCGTCGTGAGGGAGTTTGTTCCACCATTGGGGGGCCAGAGCAGCGAACAGTTTTGACTGGGCTGAGCGGGAGCTGTACTTCCTCAGTGGTAGGGAGGCGAGCAGGCCAGAGGTGGATGAACGCAGTGCCCTTGTTTGGGTGTAGGGCCTGATCAGAGCCTGGAGGTACTGAGGTGCCGTTCCCCTCACAGCTCCGTAGGCAAGCACCATGGTCTTGTAGCGGATGCGAGCTTCAACTGGAAGCCAGTGGAGAGAGCGGAGGAGCGGGGTGACGTGAGAGAACTTGGGAAGGTTGAACACCAGACGGGCTGCGGCGTTCTGGATGAGTTGTAGGGGTTTAATGGCACAGGCAGGGAGCCCAGCCAACAGCGAGTTGCAGTAATCCAGACGGGAGATGACAAGTGCCTGGATTAGGACCTGCGCCGCTTCCTGTGTGAGGCAGGGTCGTACTCTGCGGATGTTGTAGAGCATGAACCTACAGGAACGGGCCACCGCCTTGATGTTATTTGAGAACGACAGGGTGTTGTCCAGGATCACGCCAAGGTTCTTAGCGCTCTGGGACGAGGACACAATGGAGTTGTCAACCGTGATGGCGAGATCATGGAACGGGCAGTCCTTCCCGGGAGGAAGAGCAGCTCCGTCTTGCCGAGGTTCAGCTTGAGGTGATGATCCGTCATCCACACTGATATGTCTGCCAGACATGCAGAGATGCGATTCGCCACCTGGTCGTCAGAAGGGGGAAAGGAGAAGATTAATTGTGTGTCATCTGCATAGCAATGATAGGAGAGACCATGTGAGGTTATGACAGAGCCAAGTTACTTGGTGTATAGCGAGAATAGGAGAGGGCCTAGAACAGAGCCCTGGGGGACACCAGTGGTGAGAGCACGTGGTGAGGAGACGGATTCTCGCCACGCCACCTGGTAGGAGCGACCTGTCAGGTAGGACGCAATCCAAGCGTGGGCCGCGCCGGAGATGCCCAACTCGGAGAGGGTGGAGAGGAGGATCTGATGGTTCACAGTATCGAAGGCAGCCGATAGGTTTAGAAGGATGAGAGCAGAGGAGAGAGAGTTAGCTTTAGCAGTGCGGAGCGCCTCCGTGATACAGAGAAGAGCAGTCTCAGTTGAATGACTAGTCTTGAAACCTGACTGATTTGGATCAAGAAGGTCATTCTGAGAGAGATAGCGGGAGAGCTGGCCAAGGACGGCACGTTCAAGAGTTTTGGAGAGAAAAGAAAGAAGGGATACTGGTCTGTAGTTGTTGACATCGGAGGGATCGAGTGTAGGTTTTTTCAGAAGGGGTGCAACTCTCGCTCTCTTGAAGACGGGAGGGACGTAGCCAGCGGTCAGGGATGAGTTGATGAGCGAGGTGAGGTAAGGGAGAAGGTCACCGGAGATGGTCTGGAGAAGAGAGGAGGGGATAGGGTCAAGCGGGCAGGTTGTTGGGCGGCCGGCCGTCACAAGACGCGAGATGTCATCTGGAGAGAGAGGGGAGAAAGAGGTCAGAGCACAGGGTAGGGCAGTGTGAGCAGAACCAGCGGTGTCGTTTGACTTAGCAAACGAGGATCGGATGTCGTCGACCTTCTTTTCAAAATGGTTGACGAAGTCATCTGCAGAGAGGGGAGGAGGGGGGGAGGAGGATTCAAGAGGGAGGAGAAGGTGGCAAAGAGCTTCCTAGGGTTAGAGGCAGATGCTTGGAATTTAGAGTGGTAGAAAGTGGCTTTAGCAGCAGAGACAGAGGAGGAAAATGTAGAGAGGAGGGAGTGAAAGGATGCCAGGTCCGCAGGGAGGCGAGTTTTCCTCCATTTCCGCTCGGCTGCCCGGAGCCCTGTTCTGTGAGCTCGCAATGAGTCGTCGAGCCACGGAGCGGGAGGGGAGGACCGAGCCGGCCTGGAGGATAGGGGACATAGAGAGTCAAAGGATGCAGAAAGGGAGGAGAGGAGGGTTGAGGAGGCAGAATCAGGAGATAGGTTGGAGAAGGTTTGAGCAGAGGGAAGAGATGATAGGATGGAAGAGGAGAGAGTAGCGGGGGAGAGAGAGCGAAGGTTGGGACGGCGCGATACCATCCGAGTAGGGGCAGTGTGGGAAGTGTTGGATGAGAATGAGAGGGAAAAGGATACAAGGTAGTGGTCGGAGACTTGGAGGGGAGTTGCAATGAGGTTAGTGGAGGAACAGCATCTAGTAAAGATGAGGTCGAGCGTATTGCCTGCCTTGTGAGTAGGGGGAAGGTGAGAGGGTGAGGTCAAAAGAGGAGAGGAGTGGAAAGAAGGAGGCAGAGAGGAATGAGTCAAAGGTAGACGTGGGGAGGTTAAAGTCGCCCAGAACTGTGAGAGGTGAGCCGTCCTCAGGAAAGGAGCTTATCAAGGCATCAAGCTCATTGATGAACTCTCCGAGGGAACCTGGAGGGCGATAAATGATAAGGATGTTAAGCTTGAAAGGGCTGGTAACTGTGACAGCATGGAATTCAAAGGAGGCGATAGACAGATGGGTAAGGGGAGAAAGAGAGAATGACCACTTGGGAGAGATGAGGATCCCGGTGCCACCACCCCGCTGACCAGAAGCTCTCGGGGTGTGCGAGAGCACGTGGGCGGACGAAGAGAGAGCAGTAGGAGTAGCGGTGTTGTCTGTGGTGATCCATGTTTCCGTCAGAGCCAAGAAGTCGAGGGACTGGAGGGAGGCATAGGCTGAGATGAACTCTGCCTTGTTGGCCGCAGATCGGCAGTTCCAGAGGCTACCGGAGACCTGGAACTCCACGTGGGTCGTGCGCTGGGACCACCAGATTAGGGTGGCCGCGGCCATGCGGTGTGGAGCGTTTGTATGGTCTGTGCAGAGAGGAGAGAACAGGGATAGACAGACACATAGTTGACAGGCTAGAGAAGAGGCTACGCTAATGCAGAGGAGATTGGAATGACAAGTGGACTACACGTCTCGAATGTTCAGAAAGTTAAGCTTACGTAGCAAGAATCTAATTGACTAAAATGATTAAAATGATACAGTACTGCTGGGGTAGGCTAGCTGCGTTGTTGCCACTACCCTAATCAAGTCGTACCGTTGAGTGTGAAGTTTCTACAATGCTGCTTTTCGGGAGCTAGCTGGCTAGCTAGCAGTGTTGGTTACGTTACGTTGCGTTAGGAGAACGACAATAGCTGGCTAGCTAACCTAGAAAATCGCTCTAGACTACACAATTATCTTTGAAACAAAGACGGCTATGTAGCTAGCTATGTAGCTAGCTACGATCAAACAAATCACACCGTTGGGACTGTAATGAAATGAAATGAAAATGTGATACTACCTGTGGAGCGAAGCGGAATGCGACCGGAATGCGAAAGTTCTATTCAGTAGATATGCACAATCTTTATGGTTGGTAATGGAAGGGCTATGGTTGGTGAGGGATACCTTAGGTAGGCTGAGCTGCAAAACGAACTTAAGGGAAACTGAAGGGACTGTGAGGGGAAGTTAGGTAGGGAGGAGCAGGACAGCTTTTTTTTACAGCCGCCCCAATATTTCTTATGGAAATATTAACATCCACAAAAAGGCCTCGGACATAAATGGCAAAGTCTCTAATGTGGGACACATTATTTAAAGTCTCTGAAAAGCCACAAGCCTCATCGGGAAGCTAATTGTTAGCGTGCCAAATCCTACCCTGCAGAAAAGGCATGGCTTTGGTGCTGCCCCACGAGGGAGGTACAGAGATACACAGAGATACTGTGTGCAACGCCGAAGGCTGGCCACGGCTGAAGCAGGTGGTTATTTTACTGCGGTGGAGAATTGTGGCATGCCAGACACAACCGTTGTTGGTAGGTTGGTGAATCTTTCACCACTGCTGAAAACACTGAAATGCATGGTAGAGCATGTTGGGAACCATAGGGATCATTAGAGATCTGGAGGCATTGGGCAGCTGGGCCCCAGAGAAAAGGTCAGGTGGTGTCCCACGTGGGAAGGGCTGAGGGTCATCCAAGGCAGGAGATGGGAGGCCCGCCAGAACTAGAGACAGCAGGTCCCAAGGGTCAGGGAATGGTGGTTACCCCAGATCAGGGAGCTGAGGGCCAAGCAGGGCAGGGCACTTTGAACCCACTACTAAATCTGAGGACTGCAAGCCAGGAATAGTGGGAAGCTGCAAACCTAGCCAAGCAGGGAACATATAGCCAAGTGCTAGTATAGGCAACTGGTTGCAGGCTGAGGGCTGTGAACTGTCTAACTGCACATCTAGAGGAGCAGATAACTCTGGGTCTACTGGGGCGAGATACCCAGGACCTAGAACTAGGGCAGGTGGTTTGGCCTGTAGCACTGAGTGAGCTGACTGCTTCCCGACTAAGGCTGGGGGCTGCCGACCAACTGAGGAAGATGCTGCAAACCTAGTGGGGCAGAGAACCTATAGCCTGGCGCAGCAGTAGACTGAGGGCCGACTGGAGCTGGAGACAGTGAGAACGACTCTGAATCTGACAGGGAAAATGACTCTGAACTTGACAGGGAGAACCATGCTAGACCTGCAACGTAGAACGACTCTGAAACTGACAGAGAACGAATCTGAACCTTTCATTGAGAATGCCTCTAAATCTGACACGGATAATGACTCTGAACCCGAATGGGAGAACAACTCTGAACCTGACAGGGAGAACGACTCTGGACCTGACAGGGAGAACGTCTCTGAACCAGACAGGGAGAACGTCTCTGAACCAGACAGGGAGAACGTCTCTGAACCAGACAGGGAGAATGACTATGGACATGCGAGAGAAACTGACACTGGACTTGGAGAATAGTCGAGCTCTGTGCCTACTGGAGAAACTAGTACCTCTGAGTCTAGTGGGGAAGGAGCTTGATGACCCACATGGGTTAGGGACTGAGGGACGACTAATGCTGAGGAAAACAGACCTTGTGCAGCTGGAGACCAAAGACTTGGTGCAACTGGAGACCAATGACCTAGTGCAGCTAGAGACGAATGTCCTCGTGCAGCTGGAGACCAATGACATAGTGCTAGTGACTGAGGGCTGACGAGGGTTGAGGACTGAGAACCTAGCACAGGTAACTTTTGGCTTAGCAAGGCAGGAGGCTTTAAGCATGGTGGGATGACTACGTCTGCAGACTGCAAGCCTAATACAACAGACCTGAGGCCTAGTAAGAAGGGAGGCTCTAACCCTGGCGGGACAGACAACTGCCTAACAACTAAGGTAGTGATCTGCAATCTGTGCAGGGCAGGAGACTGCAGACCTGCAGACAGAGAAGTTAACTATTGGTCTAGCATGGCAGGGGGCACATAGCCTGGTGGGATAGGGAACTGTCTAACAACTAATGCAAGAGGCTGCGATCTGAGCTGGGTGGGAGACTGCAGACCTGCAGACTGGGCAGCTAACTTATGGCCCAGCATGGCAGGATACACTAGACCTACTTGAGGGTCAGAACATACTTGACCTACTGGAAAGGCAGGGACTATAAACCTGGCTCTGCCGGGAAGGAAGGGAACCAGAAAGGAGGGGACCTCTCACCCTACGAGGAAGGAAGGGAACTCTGACCTTACCAGAAAGGAGGGGAACTCTGACCCAACAGGGAAGGAATTTAACTCTGACCCTATCATTGATGCAGGATACAATTGACTTACTTGATGGGCAGGACACTCAAATCCTGCTCACTTTACACCTGCCAGGTAGACCCACAACTGTAACTTTATGCCTACCGGGTGAGACGGGAACTCTAACCCTACCAGAAAGGAAAGGAACTGGACAACAAGTTCAGGGGACACATCAGGGGTGACTTCTGGTGGGTCACCTCGCTTGGTGGGGAGTTGGCTCTCCCCAAATACAGGTGTGCCGAGCTTGGAGCGTTATCGCTGGTAAAGATGCTTCAACAAGGTACAGAGTAAAGAGTCTGAAAACTAAGTGCTCTCCAGAGGGTGGTGCGGACTGCCCAACTCACCACCGGGGGCACATTGCCTGCCCTCCAGGACACCTAGAGTACCCAATGTCACAGGAAGGCCAAAAAGATCATCTAGGACATCAACCACCAGAGCCACGGCCTGTTCACCCCGCTACCATCCAGAAGGCGAGGTCAGTACAGGTGCATCAAAGCTGGGACTGAGAGACTGAAAAAAACAGCTTCTATCTCAAAGCCATCAGACTGATACCCACCACCAGCCGACTACCACCCAGTTACTCAACCCTGCATCTTAGAGGATGCTTCCCTATGTACAAAAACATGGAATCCCTGGTCACTTTCATAATGTTAACACACTGCTTTACTCATCTCATATGTATATACTGTATTCAACTGTATTTGTTGTCAGTACCACTCAGACATTGCTTTGTCAAATATTTATATATTTCCAAATGTCATTCTTTTACTTTTAGATTTGTGTGTATTGTTGTGAATTGTTAAGGTACTGTTGGAGCTAGGAAGAAAAGCATTTCACTACACCTGCAATAACATCTGCTAAATATGTGTATGTGACCAATAAAATGTGATTTTGATTTGATTTTGTAGTGTATTAAAGGTAATAACCCTTTAAATGTAATGTTCAGTTAAGATATGTATTTAGATATTGGTTCCCTTACCCTGTAAGCAGTCTATGAACTGCTCTTAGTCTGTGTCACTCTGACATTGCTCATCCATACATTCATATATTCTTAATTCCAGTCCTTCACTTTAAGGTTTGTGTTTAAGGTATTTTTTGTGAAATTGTTATATATTACTTGTTAGATATTGCTGCACTATGAGATGTTCAAGCATTTCACTACACCCATAGTAACATCTGCTGAACACGTGTATGTGATCAATACAGTTTGATTTGATCTGATTTCTAATGAGTGACTGCAATCCACACTTTGGTTTTGTTAGTCACTGTCAACAAACAAGAATGTCATCATTTTCAGACAAACACATTACTTCCTTCAGCACACTACTACAACAGTGTGACTGTTTTGGAATAAAATGTTCAATATATTTCCTTTATCGTCCTCTGTGTTGTGTGCTTATTGTTTAACCATTGATTTGTTCCAGGTAATTTTGAGACCTTAAGGAGCATCAGGTACTGCTGGAATGTCTACCAATACAATGTCCATCTTTATGTGATAAATTACACTGGTCACTGCTCAAAACATTTATAAAGTATTAAGAAAGTATGAAGAGTCCTCCCTTTAGATTAGGGACTGCAAAACTACTTTACTAATGATTAGTAAATGGTTTATAAGGATATGTATTAAAATTCTTATGAAAGATCTGTGGAATAGTATAAAAGTTGTTATAAATGTGTGAAAATTACAAAGTGTTAATATAAAGTGTTACCAATCTCTATATCAATTCAGACTCCACAGCATCTGAGAGAGCTGTTCTGGTGTGACCCTTGACCTGGCAGCAGTGATGTCGTGAGAGTAGTGGTAGTGAGAGTAGTGGTACTGTTCTTACCCAGTATGTTGAAGTTCAAGTGTCTGCTGTGGTCTCTTGCGTTTAATCATTAATGCATATAGTAGTTATTTACACATGTGAGAATACCTAGCTGACTAACATTTAACACATGTGGGAGTAATTTTTAATAAATGGTGAGAAAACTGTAAATTCCTAAAAAATTGTTTATTACTGAACATTATAAAGTCTTACACATAATTGCATATTCTCGCATTTTACCCTCAACTACTTACACAATACACCATTGAGATGGACTTGGACATTATCTGATATTGTGCAATATTGAACAATTCAACTTCAGTACACTTGTTAAAGGCATTGTGTCCCAATTTAGCCACTAGATGGTGATGTTAAACAAGATATAGAATGACTCATAACCTCATCAGAATATACTTTTAGGAGACAAACACAGGCTTTGGTATTTCAAATATACAACCCAAAATGACTACAATGTCTTTTATTAAAAAAAGCTTATGCCTTCTCCAAGTCATTCCAATTCAATCCAGCCAAATCATTCTGTATCAACACCACATGTACCTATGATGAAAACACTGAGATAAGTCACGTCAGTGTATTGTTACATGAAAGAAGCAATTACAACAATTGTATTACATAACTATGGCAAATCTATGTTAGTCAAATGTTGGAATAAAAGGTAGGAACTATGAACGCCTTAACTTCCGAGTTAAAATAAGTTTAGCTGTCACTTTGAACCAAGGATAAAAGAAAGCATAAATTATTGGATTAATTAAGGAATTGACAAGTGGCAGAAAGCTGATGATAAAGGTTAAAACATTTTCACTTAAAAAATATACAAAAAGGAAAGGAAATAGAGAGGGAATCCAACAAATGAGATAGTTGAAAACAACAATAGAAACAGTTTTTGTTGCTTTTCTCTCAGACTTATTTGCCTGTACAGTTTTAACACCAGACACACTGACAGCCTCTTTTGAAAATACCTTTCTGGCCTGTGATCTGGCCACCACAGAGATTTTCAAATAAAGTGTTATAATAATAGAGCACGGGACAACCATTGTAATTACAAGGTCAATTATGTTATTGACCCAGGTTTTTCCTTCAACAATAAAACATTCCTTCAAACACCTACTGGGTGTCTGCACATTTACAAAGTTTTTTATAATGACAGCATCGTATATGATACAACACCACCAGGTAATGGATATACAACACATCATTCTTCTTATTGTTATTCTAGAGTGGTACAATAAGGGATGACACACAGCAACATAGCGGTCAATAGATATAAGGACCAAATTACCCAGAGATAAGGAAGTACATAAAAAAGAGATGTAGAATTGAAACGCACAGAAATATTCCCCAAAACCCCAGCATGATTCCATTATTGCTACAGTCACTACTGGTATCACAATCAGTCCCACCAGGAGATCTGACACAGCCAAAGAGAGGATGAGCAGGTTGGTTGGAGTGTGGAGCTGCTTGAAGTGAGAGATGGAGATGATCACCAGTACGTTCAAAAATACTGTAACTGCTGAAATCAATGAGAAGAAGATGTACAGTGTTATGTAGATAGATGTCGATAGCAAAGCCTTTCTGCAAGAAGAGTTTCCGTCTTGAAAACAGTATTGAACATCTTCATGTTTCTCCATATGTAATTCAATTCAAAATGCTGAGGTCCTGCTTGGTCCTGTGTGACCCTGTCAGGTCCGCCTTCTGAGAAACTCTGAGCTCTGCCTCTCTATTTATCCCTGAGTTACAGACAGAAACTCCCCTCCCCAGAGTCTCTCTGCACACACACACACACACACACACACACACACACACACACACACACACACACACACACACACACACACACTCTCACACGTGAGCACAGAAATGAAAAAAACGGTTAGATAAACAAATCATTTGTGAAAGCATGATGTAATGTATGACAGGATTTGATGTTGCTGTGCCCACCTAGCCTGTCCTTCAACCTTACTGATAGTCAGAGATTAGATTGTTTTCACATATTTCATTTGTTGGGTTCCACGGGTAGGCCGTCATTGTCCATAATAATTTGTTCTTAACTGACTTGCCTAGTTGAATAAAGGTTCAATAAAACATTTCAAAATAAATGAGAGAAAAGGTACATTTTCTCAACTAAGCATTAAAATGGGGAAAATATAATATGGATGTTTTGGTCACTCAAAGGCTATTTTAATGGGAAATAGGATAACTGTGCAGACTAACTGGTTTGGGTTTTGTCAGTGCTTAGTTTGGAACATAATCCACAGCCTCAGGAGACACGACGGCACATCACATGTCAGTCTGTAGGAAAGTTGACAGTAGGGAAGTTGATGAAATGGCATAAAGATCTGTTGTAACGGCCAAGTTTATTACCTGGTCAATGTGGTATTTGTTTCCTGACACAAGAACAAGCCAGTGGATCAGAATATATCATGCAGTATCAGAAAGTGCTGTCTGTCTAGACAGAAAAAGACAGTAAATTAAATGACGTTGTTACTGCGTTTTGTCTTTGTAGCGCAGTATGGGGTATGCACTAGAGCACATGCAGTCAAAATGAATAGTGGCATTACATATGAACATTCCATAGACGTTTAGAAATGTCCATCTGAACTGAATTAGGAACCACACTTCCTCAAGTTGAGGGAGACTGTGTCTCAGTTACATCATGGGGACAAATATTGTTTGTCAGACATCAGAAGAACCATACTGTAATCTGACCCAATCACCCCTTGATGTTGTTTTCCTTTTCTGGTGTGTTGTTTTCTCTGATTTAAACAAAAACAAATTATCATGACACAAGGTGAGACCCAGATGCAGACACAGGAGGCAGATGGTTCATTAATTAACCAGTTGTAAGGCATTTACATTTTTATAAATGTAAACCATTTACTAATCAAATATTTTTGCAGTCCCTAATCTAAAGCCAGAGCTATTTGTATTTTTGAAATTATGAATCAATGACCGGTGTAATTTCTCACAATAAGAAGACATTTAAGGTGTCAAAATGGACTAGAATATATCAATGGTTGTAACATATACGCCTGGAGTCAGGAAGCACGTGCAGAAGGTAAGTTTAATGATGAGAAAAGGCAGATAAACAAAACAGGAGAAGCGTACTGAACGTGAACAAAACCAATACTGCCTGATGACTGAGTCTACATGAGGCGAGAGTAACAAGGGTGGTGGTGATGTCCAGGTGTGCACAATGTGGGTTGCCAGGACCGGTGGTCAGTAGACCGGTGGTCAGTAGACCGATGACTTTGAGCATCGTAGGCGTGACAGTACCGGTTTGGATTGAGTTAATCAACAGCCGATCTCTCACCCCCATGGGGACGTAGATGCGCTTTGGAGGGCAGGTGGCAGGAGCGGGTTCCCTCTCCAGAGCCTGTCGGAACCACGTCTACGTCCCAAAACACGGGGCCAACAATACAGGAGGACAGGTTGATGGGCTGGAGGACACTCGCAGGACAAGGAAACGCTGGTCCTCCGACATCCTGGTCCTTGGCAGTGATTCTCATCCTCGACCAGGAGATGGTGGGGTTATGATGTTGGAGCCACGGGAAGCCTAGGATGACTTTGTGTACTGGTGCGGTAATGGTGAGGAAGGGAATGCTTTCCTGGGGCATGGGTCCCACTGTGATGTGCATAACCGTGCCGGATCCCAATGGTTGTTTATCCAAGGCTTGGACAGGAAAAGGAGAGGATAGCGGATATGAAGTTAAGTTCAGGGAGGAGGCGAGGGCCTGGTCAATGAAGTTCTCTAAGGCACTGGAGTCCACTAGAGCTGTAGAGACAACACTTGAGGGACAGTCAGCCAGTGAAATGGGAACCAGAAAGGGTTTGGTGGAAAACGATGATAATGGAATACTCACGCCTACCCTGGGAGATGGAAGGTCACAGGGCCGCCCCTCTGCTCTAGTGGACCTTGGGGTGGGACGCACCGGACACCACTGAAGCTGGCGCACCTCCTGGCCGCAATAGGGACAGGGCACCAGCTGTCTCCGGCGACGCCTCTCTGCCACAGAGAGTGTATGCCCCCTTCCTTCTTGGGTACAGGCTCTGCTTCAGATAGCCAAAGGTAGGCGAGTGATGAGGTGGACACCAGCACTCCCAAAGAAGGTTATCCAGACGGATGGCTATCGGAATGAGAGCATCCAAGGATATGTTGTCATCCCGACATGCCAACACCTTCTGGACCTCTTCATGCAGTCCACTGGGAATAGAGTGCGGAGCGCCGGCTCATTCCATCCTCTGGAGGCTGCCACACTCCGAAAGATGAGGGCCTAATCCGCAGTGATCTGGGCACCATTCTGGAGTTGGAAAACTCCCTCACCTCCTTTTCTGCCCTTTGGAGGACCACTCTGAACAGAGCCATGAACCTCTCAAACGAACCCAGCTCCTCCTCTCCTCTCTCCCAGATGGTCGTAGCCCATTCCAACGACCGTCCGGTCAGCAGGGAAATGACCGTAGCAACCTTGGAACACTCGGTGGTAGGGGCCCCCGTATGATAAGTGAAATAGAGGGAGCCCCGGAGTAGGAAGCCACGGCATTTCGATGTAGTGCCGTCATACTTCTCCGGAAGGGACAGTCGGGCTTCGCTGACCTGGGTGGACGGCTGGGGGACTGGCTCAATGTGACGACCCGTGGTAGGAGGCCCTACATTAGAGCATTGGAGAACCTTGCTGGTGGTGTCGAGGCGGTGGAGACCGCGGAGGACCTCCTTCATGGCCGTACCCAGTAGAGCCAGCTGGTGGTGTCAGGTCAGTGGAGAACGCGGAGGACCTCCTTCACGGCCGTACCCAGTAGAGCCACCTGGTGGTGTCGAGGCAGTGGAGTTTTCTTGTTTTGTTGGTGATGTCGGGCTTTAATTCCACCGCCGATGGAACCAGGGGTGCCTAAACCAGCTCTTCGGGCTTCCACGTCCTATCTGGCTCGAGAGGTTTCCTTGCCCCTGTTGGCTCAGAGTGCGCCCATCCCACGTCGGGTATCAGCCG
>NW_027039407.1:0-62539 GCF_034236695.1 Oncorhynchus nerka | reverse complement strand
ACAACAGGCAGGTTCTGTCCACTCCCCAGGTTAATGTTCCCATAACAGGTATCCCACTCCCAGGTTAATGTCAACAGGCAGGTTCTGTCCACTCCCCAGGTTAATGTTCCTTACAACAGGCAGGTTCTGTCCACTCCCAGGTTACCTCCTTACAACAGGCAGGTTCTGTCCACTCCCCAGGTGACCTAATGTTCTCCTCCTTAACAGGCAGATTCTGTCCACTCCAGGTTAAAGTTCCTTACAACAGGCAGGGTTCTGTCCACTCCCCAGGTTAATGTTCCTTACAAATAGTTTCTGTCCACTCCCCCAGGTTACCTACTTACAACAGGCTGTCCACTCCCAGGTTAATGTTCTGGCAGGTTCCACTCCCCAGGTTAATTCTGTTCCTTACCTCCTTAAACAGGCAGGTTCAGTCCACTCCCCAGGTTAATGTCTCCATAACAGGCAGGTCTCCACTCCCAGGTTAATATCAACAGGTAGGTTTGTCCACTCCCCAGGTTAATGTTCCCTTACAACAGGCAGGTTCTGTCCACTCCCCAGGTTAATGTTCCTACAACAGGCAGGTTCTGTCCACTCCCCAGGTTAATGTTCCTTACAACAGGCAGGTTCTGTCCACCTTCCAGGTTACCTCCTTACAACAGGCAGGTTCTGTCCAATCCCCAGGTTAATGTTCCTTACAACAGGCAGGTTCTGTCCACTCTGTCAGGTTAATGTTCTTACAACAGGCAGGTTCTGTCCACTCCCAGGTTACCTCCTTACAACAGGCAGGTTCTGTCCACTCCCCAGGTTACCTCCTTACAACAGGCAGGTTCTCTGTCCACTTCTGGTTACCTCCTTTACAACAGGCAGGTTCTGTCCACTCCCCAGGTTACCTCCTAACAACAGGCAGGTTCTGTCCACTCCCCAGGTTACCTTACAACATGCAGGTTCTGTCCACTCCTCAGGTTAATGTTCCTTACAACAGGCAGGTTCTGTCCACTCCCAGGTTAATGTTCCTTACAACAGGCAGGTTCTGTCCACTCCCAGGTTAATGTTCCTTACAACAGGCAGGTTCTGTCCACTCTGGTTAATGTTCCTTACAACAGGCAGGTTCTGTCCACTCCCTGGTTACCTCCTTACAACAGGCAGGTTATGTCCACTCCCCAGGTTACCTCCTTACAACAGGCAGGTTCTGTCCACTCCCCAGGTTACCTCCTTACAACAGGCAGGTTCTGTCCACTCCCCAGGTTAATGTTCCTTACAACAGGCAGGTTCTGTCCACTCCCCTGGTTACCTCTTACAACAGGCAGGTTCTGTCCACTCCCAGGTTACCTCCTTACAACAGGCAGGTTCTGTCCACTCCCCCAGGTTACCTACAACAGGCAGGTTCTGGGTCCACTCCCCAGGTTAATGTTCCTTACAACAGGCAGGTTCTGGGTCCACTCCCCAGGTTACCTCCTACAACAGGTTCTGTCCACTCCCCAGGTTACCTCCTCATAACAGGCAGGTTCTGTCCACTCCCCAGGTTACCTCCTTACAACAGGCAGGTTCTGGTCCACTCCCCAGGTTACCTCCTAACAACAGGCAGGTTCTGTCCACTTCCCAGGTTACCTCCTTACAACAGGCAGGTTCTGTCCACTCCCAGGTTACCTCCTTACAACAGGCAGGTTCTGTCCACTCCCAGGTTAATGTTCCTTACAACAGGCAGGTTCTGTCCACTCCCCAGGTTACCTCCTTGTGACAGGCAGGTTCTGTCCAATCCCCAGGTTAATGTTCCTTACAACAGGCAGGTTCTGTCCACTCCCAGGTTACCTCCTTACAACAGGCAGGTTCTGTCCACTCCCAGGTTAATGTTCCTTACAACAGGCAGGTTCTGTCCACTCCCAGGTTACCTCCTTACAACAGGCAGGTTCTGTCCACTCCCCAGGTTAATGTTCCTTACAACAGGCAGGTTCTGTCCACTCCCCAGGTTACCTCCTTTGGCAGGTTCTGTCCACTCCCCAGGTTACCTACTTACAACAGGCAGGTTCTGTCCACTCCCCAGGTTAATGTTCCTTACAACAGGCAGGTTCTGTCCACTCCCCAGGTTACCTCCTTACAACAGGCAGGTTCTGTCCACTCCCAGGTGACCTCCTTACAACAGGCAGGCTCTGTCCACTCCCCAGGTTACCTCCTTACAACAGGCAGATTCTGTCCACTCCCCAGGTTAATGTTCCTTACAACAGGCAGGTTCTGTCCACTCCCCAGGTTAATGTTCCTTACAACAGGCAGGTTCTGTCCACTCCCCAGGTTACCTCCTTACAACAGGCAGGTTCTGTCCACTCCCCAGGTTACCTCCTTACAACAGGCAGGTTCTGTCCACTCCCCAGGTTACCTCCTTACAACAGGCAGGTTCTGTCCACTCCCCAGGTTAATGTTCCTTACAACAGGCAGGTTCTGTCCACTCCCCAGGTTAATGTTCCTTACAACAGGCAGGTTCTGTCCACTCCCCAGGTTACCTCCTTACAACAGGCAGGTTCTGTCCACTCCCCAGGTGACCTCCTTACAACAGGCAGGCTCTGTCCACTCCCCAGGTTACCTCCTTACAACAGGCAGATTCTGTCCACTCCCCAGGTTAATGTTCCTTACAACAGGCAGGTTCTGTCCACTCCCCAGGTTAATGTTCCTTACAACAGGCAGGTTCTGTCCACTCCCCAGGTTAATGTTCCTTACAACAGGCAGGTTCTGTCCACTCCCAGGTTACCTCCTTACAACAGGCAGGTTCTGGGTCCACTCCCCAGGTGACCTCCTTACAACAGCCAGGCTCTGTCCACTCCCCAGGTTACCTCCTTACAACAGGCAGATTCTGTCCACTCCCAGGTTAAAGTTCCTTACAACAGGCAGGTTCTGTCCACTCCCCAGGTTAATGTTCCTTACAACAGGCAGGTTCTGTCCACTCCCCGGTTACCTGCTTCCTACAACAGGCAGGTTCTGTCCACTCCCCAGGTTAATGTTCCTTACAACAGGCAGGTTCTGTCCACTCCCAGGTTACCTCCTTACAACAGGCAGGTTCTGTCCACTCCCAGGTTACCTCCTTACAACAGGCAGGTTCTGTCCACTCCCAGGTTAATGTTCCTTACAACAGGCAGGTTCTGTCCACTCCCCAGGTTAATGTTCCTTACAACAGGTAGGTTTGTCCACTCCCCAGGTTAATGTTCCTTACAACAGGCAGGTTCTGTCCACTCCCCAGGTTAATGTTCCTTACAACAGGCAGGTTCTGTCCACTCCCCCTTACAACAGGTTCTGTCCTCCTTACAACAGGCAGGTTCTGTCCAATCCCCAGGTTAATGTTCCTCATACAACAGGCAGGTTCTGTCCACTCCCCAGGTTAATGTTCCTTACAACAGGCAGGTTCTGTCCACTCCCCAGGTTAATGTTCCTTACAACAGGCAGGTTCTGTCCACTCCCCAGGTTACCTCCTTACAACAGGCAGGTTCTGTCCACTCCCAGGTTACCTCCTTACAACAGGCAGGTTCTGTCCACTCCCCAGGTTACCTCCTTTACAACAGGCAGGTTCTGTCCACTCCCCAGGTTACCTCCTAACAACAGGCAGGTTCTGTCCACTCCCCCAGGTTACCTCACAACATGCAGGTTCTGTCCACTCCCCAGGTTAATGTTCCTTACAACAGGCAGGTTCTGTCCACTCCCCAGGTTAATGTTCCTTACAACAGGCAGGTTCTGTCCACTCCCCAGGTTAATGTTCCTTACAACAGGCAGGTTCTGTCCACTCCCCAGGTTACCTACTTACAACAGGCAGGTTCTGTCCACTCCCCCAGGTTAATGTTCCTTACAACAGGCAGGTTCTGTCCACTCCCCAGGTTACCTCCTTACAACAGGCAGGTTCTGTCCACTCCCCAGGTGACCTCCTTACAACAGGCAGGCTTACCTCCCCAGGTTACCTCCTTACAACAGGCAGGTTCTGTCCACTCCCCAGGTTAATGTTCCTTACAACAGGCAGGTTCTGTCCACTCCCCAGGTTAATGTTCCCCAACAGGCAGGTTCTGTCCACTCCCCAGGTTACCTACTTACAACAGGCAGGTTCTGTCCACTCCCCAGGTTAATGTTCCTTACAACAGGCAGGTTCTGTCCACTCCCCAGGTTACCTCCTTACAACAGGCAGGTTCTGTCCACTCCCCAGGTTACCTCCTTACAACAGGCAGGTTCTGTCCACTCCCCAGGTTAATGTTCCTTACAACAGGCAGGTTCAGTCCACTCCCCAGGTTAATATTCCTTACAACAGGTAGGTTTGTCCACTCCCCAGGTTAATGTTCCTTACAACAGGCAGGTTCTGTCCACTCCCCAGGTTAATGTTCCTTACAACAGGCAGGTTCTGTCCACTCCCCAGGTTAATGTTCCTTACAACAGGCAGGTTCTGTCCACTCCCCAGGTTACCTCCTTACAACAGGCAGGTTCTGTCCAATCCCCAGGTTAATGTTCCTTACAACAGGCAGGTTCTGTCCACTCCCCAGGTTAATGTTCCTTACAACAGGCAGGTTCTGTCCACTCCCCAGGTTAATGTTCCTTACAACAGGCAGGTTCTGTCCACTCCCCAGGTTACCTCCTTACAACAGGCAGGTTCTGTCCACTCCCCAGGTTACCTCCTTACAACAGGCAGGTTCTGTCCACTCCCCTGGTTACCTCCTTTACAACAGGCAGGTTCTGTCCACTCCCCAGGTTACCTCCTAACAACAGGCAGGTTCTGTCCACTCCCCAGGTTACCTCCTTACAACATGCAGGTTCTGTCCACTCCCCAGGTTAATGTTCCTTACAACAGGCAGGTTCTGTCCACTCCCCAGGTTAATGTTCCTTACAACAGGCAGGTTCTGTCCACTCCCCAGGTTAATGTTCCTTACAACAGGCAGGTTCTGTCCACTCCCCAGGTTACCTACTTACAACAGGCAGGTTCTGTCCACTCCCCAGGTTAATGTTCCTTACAACAGGCAGGTTCTGTCCACTCCCCAGGTTACCTCCTTACAACAGGCAGGTTCTGTCCACTCCCCAGGTGACCTCCTTACAACAGGCAGGCTCTGTCCACTCCCCAGGTTACCTCCTTACAACAGGCAGATTCTGTCCACTCCCCAGGTTAATGTTCCTTACAACAGGCAGGTTCTGTCCACTCCCCAGGTTAATGTTCCTTACAACAGGCAGGTTCTGTCCACTCCCCAGGTTAATGTTCCTTACAACAGGCAGGTTCTGTCCACTCCCCAGGTTACCTCCTTACAACAGGCAGGTTCTGTCCACTCCCCAGGTTACCTCCTTACAACAGGCAGGTTCTGTCCACTCCCAGGTTACCTCCTTACAACAGGCAGGTTCTGTCCACTCCCCAGGTTACCTCCTTACAACAGGCAGGTTCTGTCCACTCCCCAGGTTACCTCCTTACAACAGGCAGGTTCTGTCCACTCCCCAGGTTAATGTTCCTTACAACAGGCAGGTTCTGTCCACTCCCCATGTTAATGTTCCTTACAACAGGCAGGTTCTGTCCACTCCCCAGGTTACCTCCTTACAACAGGCAGGTTCTGTCCACTCCCCAGGTTAATGCTCTTTACAACAGGCAGGTTCTGTCCACTCCCCAGGTTACCTCCTTACAACAGGCAGGTTCTGTCCACTCCCCAGGTTACCTCCTTACAACAGGCAGGTTCTGTCCACTCCCCAGGTTACCTCCTTACAACAGGCAGGTTCTGTCCACTCCCCAGGTTAATGTTCCTTACAACAGGCAGGTACTGTCCACTCCCCAGGTTAATGTTCCTTACAACAGGCAGGTTCTGTCCACTCCCAGGTTACCTCCTTACAACAGGCAGGTTCTGTCCACTCCCGAGGTTACCTCCTTACAACAGGCAGGTTCTGTCCACTCCCCAGGTTAATGTTCCTTACAACAGGCAGGTTCAGTCCACTCCCCAGGTTAATATTCCTTACAACAGGTAGGTTTTGTCCACTCCCCAGGTTAATGTTCCTTACAACAGGCAGGTTCTGTCCACTCCCCAGGTTAATGTTCCTTACAACAGGCAGGTTCTGTCCACTCCCCAGGTTAATGTTCCTTACAACAGGCAGGTTCTGTCCACTCCCAGGTTACCTCCTTACAACAGGCAGGTTCTGTCCAATCCCCAGGTTAATGTTCCTTACAACAGGCAGGTTCTGTCCACTCCCCAGGTTAATGTTCCTTACAACAGGCAGGTTCTGTCCACTCCCAGGTTAATGTTCCTTACAACAGGCAGGTTCTGTCCACTCCCAGGTTACCTCCTTACAACAGGCAGGTTCTGTCCACTCCCCAGGTTACCTCCTTACAACAGGCAGGTTCTGTCCACTCCCCAGGTTACCTCCTTTACAACAGGCAGGTTCTGTCCACTCCCCAGGTTACCTCCTTTACAACAGGCAGGTTCTGTCCACTCCCCAGGTTACCTCCTTACAACATGCAGGTTCTGTCCACTCCCCAGGTTAATGTTCTTTACAACAGGCAGGTTCTGTCCACTCCCCAGGTTACCTCCTTACAACATGCAGGTTCTGTCCACTCCCCAGGTTAATGTTCCTTACAACAGGCAGGTTCTGTCCACTCCCCAGGTTAATGTTCCTTACAACAGGCAGGTTCTGTCCACTCCCCAGGTTAATGTTCCTTACAACAGGCAGGTTCTGTCCACTCCCCAGGTTACCTACTTACAACAGGCAGGTTCTGTCCACTCCCCAGGTTAATGTTCCTTACAACAGGCAGGTTCTGTCCACTCCCCAGGTTACCTCCTTACAACAGGCAGGTTCTGTCCACTCCCCTGGTTACCTCCTTTACAACAGGCAGGTTCTGTCCACTCCCCAGGTTACCTCCTAACAACAGGCAGGTTCTGTCCACTCCCCAGGTTACCTCCTTACAACATGCAGGTTCTGTCCACTCCCCAGGTTAATGTTCCTTACAACAGGCAGGTTCTGTCCACTCCCCAGGTTAATGTTCCTTACAACAGGCAGGTTCTGTCCACTCCCCAGGTTAATGTTCCTTACAACAGGCAGGTTCTGTCCACTCCCCAGGTTACCTACTTACAACAGGCAGGTTCTGTCCACTCCCCAGGTTAATGTTCCTTACAACAGGCAGGTTCTGTCCACTCCCCAGGTTACCTCCTTACAACAGGCAGGTTCTGTCCACTCCCCAGGTGACCTCCTTACAACAGGCAGGCTCTGTCCACTCCCCAGGTTACCTTTACAACAGGCAGATTCTGTCCACTCCCCAGGTTAATGTTCCTTACAACAGGCAGGTTCTGTCCACTCCCCAGGTTAATGTTCCTTACAACAGGCAGGTTCTGTCCACTCCCAGGTTAATGTTCCTTACAACAGGCAGGTTCTGTCCACTCCCCAGGTTACCTCCTTACAACAGGCAGGTTCTGTCCACTCCCAGGTTACCTCCTTACAACAGGCAGGTTCTGTCCACTCCCCAGGTTACCTCCTTACAACAGGCAGGTTCTGTCCACTCCCAGGTTACCTCCTTACAACAGGCAGGTTCTGTCCACTCCCCAGGTTACCTCCTTACAACAGGCAGGTTCTGTCCACTCCCCAGGTTAATGTTCCTTACAACAGGCAGGTTCTGTCCACTCCCCATGTTAATGTTCCTTACAACAGGCAGGTTCTGTCCACTCCCCAGGTTACCTCCTTACAACAGGCAGGTTCTGTCCAACCCCAGGTTAATGCTCTTTGTGCAACAGGCAGGTTCTGTCCACTCCCAGGTTACCTCCTTACAACAGGCAGGTTCTGTCCACTCCCCAGGTTACCTCCCTTACAACAGGCAGGTTCTGTCCACTCCCCAGGTTACCTCCTTACAACAGGCAGGTTCTGTCCACTCCCCAGGTTAATGTTCCTTACAACAGGCAGGTACTGTCCACTCCCCAGGTTAATGTTCCTTACAACAGGCAGGTTCTGTCCACTCCCAGGTTACCTCCTTACAACAGGCAGGTTCTGTCCACTCCCGAGGTTACCTCCTTACAACAGGCAGGTTCTGTCCACTCCCCAGGTTAATGTTCCTTACAACAGGCAGGTTCAGTCCACTCCCCAGGTTAATATTCCTTACAACAGGTAGGTTTTGTCCACTCCCCAGGTTAATGTTCCTTACAACAGGCAGGTTCTGTCCACTCCCCAGGTTAATGTTCCTTACAACAGGCAGGTTCTGTCCACTCCCCAGGTTAATGTTCCTTACAACAGGCAGGTTCTGTCCACTCCCCAGGTTACCTCCTTACAACAGGCAGGTTCTGTCCAATCCCCAGGTTAATGTTCCTTACAACAGGCAGGTTCTGTCCACTCCTCAGGTTAATGTTCCTTACAACAGGCAGGTTCTGTCCACTCCCCAGGTTAATGTTCCTTACAACAGGCAGGTTCTGTCCACTCCCCAGGTTACCTCCTTACAACAGGCAGGTTCTGTCCACTCCCCAGGTTACCTCCTTACAACAAGCAGGTTCTGTCCACTCCCCTGGTTACCTCCTTTACAACAGGCAGGTTCTGTCCACTCCCCAGGTTACCTCCTAACAACAGGCAGGTTCTGTCCACTCCCCAGGTTACCTCCTTACAACATGCAGGTTCTGTCCACTCCCCAGGTTAATGTTCTTTACAACAGGCAGGTTCTGTCCACTCCCCAGGTTACCTCCTTACAACATGCAGGTTCTGTCCACTCCCCAGGTTAATGTTCCTTACAACAGGCAGGTTCTGTCCACTCCCCAGGTTAATGTTCCTTACAACAGGCAGGTTCTGTCCACTCTCCAGGTTAATGTTCCTTACAACAGGCAGGTTCTGTCCACTCCCCAGGTTAATGTTCCTTACAACAGGCAGGTTCTGTCCACTCCCCTGGTTACCTCCTTACAACAGGCAGGTTCTGTCCACTCCCCAGGTTACCTCCTTACAACAGGCAGGTTCTGTCCACTCCCCAGGTTAATGTTCCTTACAACAGGCAGGTTCTGTCCACTCCCCTGGTTACCTCCTTACAACAGGCAGGTTCTGTCCACTCCCCAGGTTACCTCCTTACAACAGGCAGGTTCTGTCCACTCCCCAGGTTACCTCCTTACAACAGGCAGGTTCTGTCCACTCCCAGGTTAATGTTCCTTACAACAGGCAGGTTCTGTCCACTCCCCAGGTTACCTCCTTACAACAGGCAGGTTCTGTCCACTCCCCAGGTTACCTCCTTACAACAGGCAGGTTCTGTCCACTCCCCAGGTTACCTCCTTACAACAGGCAGGTTCTGTCCACTCCCCAGGTTACCTCCTAACAACAGGCAGGTTCTGTCCACTCCCCAGGTTACCTCCTTACAACAGGCAGGTTCTGTCCACTCCCCAGGTTACCTCCTTACAACAGGCAGGTTCTGTCCACTCCCCAGGTTAATGTTCCTTACAACAGGCAGGTTCTGTCCACTCCCCAGGTTACCTCCTTACAACAGGCAGGTTCTGTCCAATCCCCAGGTTAATGTTCCTTACAACAGGCAGGTTCTGTCCACTCCCCAGGTTACCTCCTTACAACAGGCAGGTTCTGTCCACTCCCCAGGTTAATGTTCCTTACAACAGGCAGGTTCTGTCCACTCCCCAGGTTACCTCCTTACAACAGGCAGGTTCTGTCCACTCCCCAGGTTAATGTTCCTTACAACAGGCAGGTTCTGTCCACTCCCCAGGTTACCTCCTTACAACAGGCAGGTTCTGTCCACTCCCCAGGTTACCTACTTACAACAGGCAGGTTCTGTCCACTCCCCAGGTTAATGTTCCTTACAACAGGCAGGTTCTGTCCACTCCCCAGGTTACCTCCTTACAACAGGCAGGTTCTGTCCACTCCCCAGGTGACCTCCTTACAACAGGCAGGCTCTGTCCACTCCCCAGGTTACCTCCTTACAACAGGCAGATTCTGTCCACTCCCCAGGTTAATGTTCCTTACAACAGGCAGGTTCTGTCCACTCCCCAGGTTAATGTTCCTTACAACAGGCAGGTTCTGTCCACTCCCCAGGTTACCTCCTTACAACAGGCAGGTTCTGTCCACTCCCCAGGATACCTCCTTACAACAGGCAGGTTCTGTCCAATCCCCAGGTTAATGTTCCTTACAACAGGCAGGTTCTGTCCACTCCCCAGGTTAATGTTCCTTACAACAGGCAGGTTCTGTCCACTCCCCAGGTTAATGTTCCTTACAACAGGCAGGTTCTGTCCACTCCCCAGGTTACCTCCTTACAACAGGCAGGTTCTGTCCACTCCCCAGGTGACCTCCTTACAACAGGCAGGCTCTGTCCACTCCCCAGGTTACCTCCTTACAACAGGCAGATTCTGTCCACTCCCCAGGTTAATGTTCCTTACAACAGGCAGGTTCTGTCCACTCCCCAGGTTAATGTTCCTTACAACAGGCAGGTTCTGTCCACTCCCCAGGTTAATGTTCCTTACAACAGGCAGGTTCTGTCCACTCCCCAGGTTACCTCCTTACAACAGGCAGGTTCTGTCCACTCCCCAGGTGACCTCCTTACAACAGCCAGGCTCTGTCCACTCCCCAGGTTACCTCCTTACAACAGGCAGATTCTGTCCACTCCCCAGGTTAAAGTTCCTTACAACAGGCAGGTTCTGTCCACTCCCCAGGTTAATGTTCCTTACAACAGGCAGGTTCTGTCCACTCCCCAGGTTACCTACTTACAACAGGCAGGTTCTGTCCACTCCCCAGGTTAATGTTCCTTACAACAGGCAGGTTCTGTCCACTCCCCAGGTTACCTCCTTACAACAGGCAGGTTCTGTCCACTCCCGAGGTTACCTCCTTACAACAGGCAGGTTCTGTCCACTCCCCAGGTTAATGTTCCTTACAACAGGCAGGTTCAGTCCACTCCCCAGGTTAATATTCCTTACAACAGGTAGGTTTGTCCACTCCCCAGGTTAATGTTCCTTACAACAGGCAGGTTCTGTCCACTCCCCAGGTTAATGTTCCTTACAACAGGCAGGTTCTGTCCACTCCCCAGGTTAATGTTCCTTACAACAGGCAGGTTCTGTCCACTCCCCAGGTTACCTCCTTACAACAGGCAGGTTCTGTCCAATCCCCAGGTTAATGTTCCTTACAACAGGCAGGTTCTGTCCACTCCCCAGGTTAATGTTCCTTACAACAGGCAGGTTCTGTCCACTCCCCAGGTTAATGTTCCTTACAACAGGCAGGTTCTGTCCACTCCCCAGGTTACCTCCTTACAACAGGCAGGTTCTGTCCACTCCCCAGGTTACCTCCTTACAACAGGCAGGCTCTGTCCACTCCCCAGGTTACCTCCTTACAACAGGCAGATTCTGTCCACTCCCCAGGTTAAAGTTCCTTACAACAGGCAGGTTCTGTCCACTCCCCAGGTTAATGTTCCTTACAACAGGCAGGTTCTGTCCACTCCCCAGGTTAATGTTCCTTACAACAGGCAAGTTCTGTCCACTCCCCAGGTTACCTCCTTACAACAGGCAGGTTCTGTCCACTCCCCAGGTGACCTCCTTACAACAGGCAGGTTCTGTCCACTCCCCAGGTTACCTCCTTACAACAGGCAGGTTCTGTCCACTCCCCAGGTTAATGTTCCTTACAACAGGCAGGTTCTGTCCACTCCCAGGTTAATGTTCCTTACAACAGGCAGGTTCTGTCCACTCCCAGGTTAATGTTCCTTACAACAGGCAGGTTCTGTCCACTCCCCAGGTTACGTCCTTACAACAGGCAGGTTCTGTCCACTCCCCAGGTGACCTCCTTACAACAGCCAGGCTCTGTCCACTCCCCAGGTTACCTCCTTACAACAGGCAGATTCTGTCCACTCCCCAGGTTAAAGTTCCTTACAACAGGCAGGTTCTGTCCACTCCCCAGGTTAATGTTCCTTACAACAGGCAGGTTCTGTCCACTCCCCAGGTTACCTACTTACAACAGGCAGGTTCTGTCCACTCCCCAGGTTAATGTTCCTTACAACAGGCAGGTTCTGTCCACTCCCAGGTTACCTCCTTACAACAGGCAGGTTCTGTCCACTCCCGAGGTTACCTCCTTACAACAGGCAGGTTCTGTCCACTCCCCAGGTTAATGTTCCTTACAACAGGCAGGTTCAGTCCACTCCCCAGGTTAATATTCCTTACAACAGGTAGGTTTGTCCACTCCCCAGGTTAATGTTCCTTACAACAGGCAGGTTCTGTCCACTCCCCAGGTTAATGTTCCTTACAACAGGCAGGTTCTGTCCACTCCCAGGTTAATGTTCCTTACAACAGGCAGGTTCTGTCCACTCCCCAGGTTACCTCCTTACAACAGGCAGGTTCTGTCCAATCCCCAGGTTAATGTTCCTTACAACAGGCAGGTTCTGTCCACTCCCCAGGTTAATGTTCCTTACAACAGGCAGGTTCTGTCCACTCCCCAGGTTAATGTTCCTTACAACAGGCAGGTTCTGTCCACTCCCCAGGTTACCTCCTTACAACAGGCAGGTTCTGTCCACTCCCCAGGTTACCTCCTTACAACAGGCAGGTTCTGTCCACTCCCCTGGTTACCTCCTTTACAACAGGCAGGTTCTGTCCACTCCCCAGGTTACCTCCTAACAACAGGCAGGTTCTGTCCACTCCCCAGGTTACCTCCTTACAACATGCAGGTTCTGTCCACTCCCCAGGTTAATGTTCCTTACAACAGGCAGGTTCTGTCCACTCCCCAGGTTAATGTTCCTTACAACAGGCAGGTTCTGTCCACTCCCCAGGTTAATGTTCCTTACAACAGGCAGGTTCTGTCCACTCCCCAGGTTACCTACTTACAACAGGCAGGTTCTGTCCACTCCCCAGGTTAATGTTCCTTACAACAGGCAGGTTCTGTCCACTCCCCAGGTTACCTCCTTACAACAGGCAGGTTCTGTCCACTCCCCAGGTGACCTCCTTACAACAGGCAGGCTCTGTCCACTCCCCAGGTTACCTCCTTAAAACAGGCAGATTCTGTCCACTCCCCAGGTTAATGTTCCTTACAACAGGCAGGTTCTGTCCACTCCCAGGTTAATGTTCCTTACAACAGGCAGGTTCTGTCCACTCCCAGGTTAATGTTCCTTACAACAGGCAGGTTCTGTCCACTCCCCAGGTTACCTCCTTACAACAGGCAGGTTCTGTCCACTCCCCAGGTTACCTCCTTACAACAGGCAGGTTCTGTCCACTCCCCAGGTTACCTCCTTACAACAGGCAGGTTCTGTCCACTCCCCAGGTTACCTCCTTACAACAGGCAGGTTCTGTCCACTCCCCAGGTTACCTCCTTACAACAGGCAGGTTCTGTCCACTCCCCAGGTTAATGTTCCTTACAACAGGCAGGTTCTGTCCACTCCCCATGTTAATGTTCCTTACAACAGGCAGGTTCTGTCCACTCCCCAGGTTACCTCCTTACAACAGGCAGGTTCTGTCCACTCCCCAGGTTAATGCTCTTTACAACAGGCAGGTTCTGTCCACTCCCCAGGTTACCTCCTTACAACAGGCAGGTTCTGTCCACTCCCCAGGTTAATGTTCCTTACAACAGGCAGGTTCTGTCCACTCCCCAGGTTAATGTCCTTACAACAGGCAGGTTCTGTCCACTCCCCAGGTTAATGTTCCTTACAACAGGCAGGTACTGTCCACTCCCCAGGTTAATGTTCCTTACAACAGGCAGGTTCTGTCCACTCCCAGGTTACCTCCTTACAACAGGCAGGTTCTGTCCACTCCCGAGGTTACCTCCTTACAACAGGCAGGTTCTGTCCACTCCCCAGGTTAATGTTCCTTACAACAGGCAGGTTCAGTCCACTCCCCAGGTTAATATTCCTTACAACAGGTAGGTTTTGTCCACTCCCCAGGTTAATGTTCCTTACAACAGGCAGGTTCTGTCCACTCCCCAGGTTAATGTTCCTTACAACAGGCAGGTTCTGTCCACTCCCCAGGTTAATGTTCCTTACAACAGGCAGGTTCTGTCCACTCCCCAGGTTACCTCCTTACAACAGGCAGGTTCTGTCCAATCCCCAGGTTAATGTTCCTTACAACAGGCAGGTTCTGTCCACTCCCCAGGTTAATGTTCCTTACAACAGGCAGGTTCTGTCCACTCCCCAGGTTAATGTTCCTTACAACAGGCAGGTTCTGTCCACTCCCCAGGTTACCTCCTTACAACAGGCAGGTTCTGTCCACTCCCCAGGTTACCTCCTTACAACAAGCAGGTTCTGTCCACTCCCCTGGTTACCTCCTTTACAACAGGCAGGTTCTGTCCACTCCCCAGGTTACCTCCTAACAACAGGCAGGTTCTGTCCACTCCCCAGGTTACCTCCTTACAACATGCAGGTTCTGTCCACTCCCCAGGTTAATGTTCTTTACAACAGGCAGGTTCTGTCCACTCCCCAGGTTACCTCCTTACAACAGGCAGGTTCTGTCCACTCCCCAGGTTACCTCCTTACAACAGGCAGGTTCTGTCCACTCCCCAGGTTACCTACTTACAACAGGCAGGTTCTGTCCACTCCCCAGGTTAATGTTCCTTACAACAGGCAGGTTCTGTCCACTCCCCAGGTTACCTCCTTACAACAGGCAGGTTCTGTCCACTCCCCAGGTGACCTCCTTACAACAGCCAGGCTCTGTCCACTCCCCAGGTTACCTCCTTACAACAGGCAGATTCTGTCCACTCCCCAGGTTAAAGTTCCTTACAACAGGCAGGTTCTGTCCACTCCCCAGGTTAATGTTCCTTACAACAGGCAGGTTCTGTCCACTCCCCAGGTTACCTCCTTACAACAGGCAGGTTCTGTCCACTCCCCTGGTTACCTCCTTTACAACAGGCAGGTTCTGTCCACTCCCCAGGTTACCTCCTAACAACAGGCAGGTTCTGTCCACTCCCCAGGTTACCTCCTTACAACATGCAGGTTCTGTCCACTCCCCAGGTTAATGTTCCTTACAACAAGCAGGTTCTGTCCACTCCCCAGGTTAATGTTCCTTACAACAGGCAGGTTCTGTCCACTCCCCAGGTTAATGTTCCTTACAACAGGCAGGTTCTGTCCACTCCCCAGGTTACCTCCTTACAACAGGCAGGTTCTGTCCACTCCCCAGGTGACCTCCTTACAACAGGCAGGCTCTGTCCACTCCCCAGGTTACCTCCTTACAACAGGCAGATTCTGTCCACTCCCCAGGTTAATGTTCCTTACAACAGGCAGGTTCTGTCCACTCCCCAGGTTAATGTTCCTTACAACAGGCAGGTTCTGTCCACTCCCCAGGTTAATGTTCCTTACAACAGGCAGGTTCTGTCCACTCCCCAGGTTACCTTACAACAGGCAGGTTCTGTCCACTCCCCAGGTTACCTCCTTACAACAGGCAGGTTCTGTCCACTCCCAGGTTACCTCCTTACAACAGGCAGGTTCTGTCCACTCCCAGGTTACCTCCCTTACAACAGGCAGGTTCTGTCCACTCCCAGGTTACCTCCTTACAACAGGCAGGTTCTGTCCACTCCCCAGGTTAATGTTCCTTACAACAGGCAGGTTCTGTCCACTCCCCATGTTAATGTTCCTTACAACAGGCAGGTTCTGTCCACTCCCCAGGTTACCTCCTTACAACAGGCAGGTTCTGTCCACTCCCCAGGTTAATGCTCTTTACAACAGGCAGGTTCTGTCCACTCCCCAGGTTACCTCCTTACAACAGGCAGGTTCTGTCCACTCCCCAGGTTACCTCCTTACAACAGGCAGGTTCTGTCCACTCCCCAGGTTACCTCCTTACAACAGGCAGGTTCTGTCCACTCCCCAGGTTAATGTTCCTTACAACAGGCAGGTACTGTCCACTCCCCAGGTTAATGTTCCTTACAACAGGCAGGTTCAGTCCACTCCCCAGGTTAATATTCCTTACAACAGGTAGGTTTTGTCCACTCCCCAGGTTAATGTTCCTTACAACAGGCAGGTTCTGTCCACTCCCCAGGTTAATGTTCCTTACAACAGGCAGGTTCTGTCCACTCCCCAGGTTAATGTTCCTTACAACAGGCAGGTTCTGTCCACTCCCCAGGTTACCTCCTTACAACAGGCAGGTTCTGTCCAATCCCCAGGTTAATGTTCCTTACAACAGGCAGGTTCTGTCCACTCCCCAGGTTAATGTTCCTTACAACAGGCAGGTTCTGTCCACTCCCCAGGTTAATGTTCCTTACAACAGGCAGGTTCTGTCCACTCCCCAGGTTACCTCCTTACAACAGGCAGGTTCTGTCCACTCCCCAGGTTACCTCCTTACAACAGGCAGGTTCTGTCCACTCCCCTGGTTACCTCCTTTACAACAGGCAGGTTCTGTCCACTCCCAGGTTACAACAACAGGCAGGTTCTGTCCACTCCCAGGTTACCTCCTTACAACATGCAGGTTCTGTCCACTCCCCAGGTTAATGTTCTTTACAACAGGCAGGTTCTGTCCACTCCCCAGGTTACCTCCTTACAACAGGCAGGTTCTGTCCACTCCCCAGGTTACCTCCTTACAACAGGCAGGTTCTGTCCACTCCCCAGGTTACCTCCTTACAACAGGCAGGTTCTGTCCACTCCCCAGGTTAATGTTCCTTACAACAGGCAGGTTCTGTCCACTCCCCAGGTTACCTTCCTTACAACAGGCAGGTTCTGTCCACTCCCCAGGTGACCTCCTTAGGTTATGTTCAACAGCCAGGTTCTGTCCACTCCCAGGTTACCTCCTTACAACAGGCAGGTTCTGTCCACTCCCAGGTTAATGTTCCTTACAACAGGCAGGTTCTGTCCACTCCCCAGGTTAATGTTCCTTACAACAGGCAGGTTCTGTCCACTCCCCAGGTTACCTCCTTACAACAGGCAGGTTCTGTCCACTCCCCTGGTTACCTCCTTTACAACAGGCAGGTTCTGTCCACTCCCCAGGTTACCTCCTAACAACAGGCAGGTTCTGTCCACTCCCCAGGTTACCTCCTTACAACATGCAGGTTCTGTCCACTCCCCAGGTTAATGTTCTTTACAACAGGCAGGTTCTGTCCACTCCCCAGGTTACCTCCTTACAACAGGCAGGTTCTGTCCACTCCCCAGGTGACCTCCTTACAACAGCCAGGTTCTGTCCACTCCCCAGGTTACCTCCTTACAACAGGCAGATTCTGTCCACTCCCCAGGTTAAAGTTCCTTACAACAGGCAGGTTCTGTCCACTCCCCAGGTTAATGTTCCTTACAACAGGCAGGTTCTGTCCACTCCCCAGGTTACCTCCTTACAACAGGCAGGTTCTGTCCACTCCCCAGGTTACCTACTTACAACAGGCAGGTTCTGTCCACTCCCCAGGTTACCTCCTAACAACAGGCAGGTTCTGTCCACTCCCCAGGTTACCTCCTTAGCAGTTCTGTCCACTCCCAGGTTAATGTTCCTTACAACAGGCAGGTTCTGTCCACTCCCCAGGTTAATGTTCCTTACAACAGGCAGGTTCTGTCCACTCCCCAGGTTAATGTTCCTTACAACAGGCAGGTTCTGTCCACTCCCAGGTTACCTCCTTACAACAGGCAGGTTCTGTCCACTCCCCAGGTTAATGTTCCTTACAACAGGCAGGTTCTGTCCACTCCCAGGTTACCTCCTTACAACAGGCAGGTTCTGTCCACTCCCCAGGTGACCTCCTTACAACAGGCAGGTTCTGTCCACTCCCCAGGTTACCTCCTTACAACAGGCAGATTCTGTCCACTCCCCAGGTTAATGTTCCTTACAACAGGCAGGTTCTGTCCACTCCCCAGGTTAATGTTCCTACAACAGGCAGGTTCTGTCCACTCCCCAGGTTACCTCCTTACAACAGGCAGGTTCTGTCCACTCCCCAGGTTACCTCCTTACAACAGGCAGGTTCTGTCCACTCCCCAGGTTACCTCCTTACAACAGGCAGGTTCTGTCCACTCCCCAGGTTACCTCCTTACAACAGGCAGGTTCTGTCCACTCCCCAGGTGACCTCCTTACAACAGGCAGGCTCTGTCCACTCCCCAGGTTACCTCCTTAAACAGGCAGGTTCTGTCCACTCCCCAGGTTACCTCCTTACAACAGGCAGGTTCTGTCCACTCCCCAGGTTAATGTTCCTTACAACAGGCAGGTTCTGTCCACTCCCCAGGTTAATGTCCTTACAACAGGCAGGTTCTGTCCAATCCCCAGGTTAATATTCCTTACAACAGGCAGGTTCTGTCCACTCCCCAGGTTACCTCCTTACAACAGGCAGGTTCTGTCCACTCCCCAGGTTAATGTTCCTTACAACAGGCAGGTTCTGTCCACTTACCTCCAGGCAGGTTTTGTTCCCCAGGTTAATGTTCCTTACAACAGGCAGGTTCTGTCCACTCCCCTGGTTACCTCCTTTACAACAGGCAGGTTCTGTCCACTCCCCAGGTTACCTCCTTACAACAGGCAGGTTCTGTCCACTCCCCAGGTTACCTCCTTACAACAGGCAGGCTCTGTCCACTCCCCAGGTTACCTCCTTACAACAGGCAGATTCTGTCCACTCCCCAGGTTAAAGTTCCTTACAACAGGCAGGTTCTGTCCACTCCCCAGGTTAATGTTCCTTACAACAGGCAGGTTCTGTCCACTCCCCAGGTTAATGTTCCTTACAACAGGCAGGTTCTGTCCACTCCCCAGGTTACCTCCTTACAACAGGCAGGTTCTGTCCACTCCCCAGGTTACCTCCTTACAACAGGCAGGTTCTGTCCACTCCCCAGGTTACCTCCTTACAACAGGCAGGTTCTGTCCACTCCCCAGGTTACCTCCTTACAACAGGCAGGTTCTGTCCACTCCCAGGTGACCTCCTTACAACAGGCAGGCTCTGTCCACTCCCCAGGTTACCTCCTTACAACAGGCAGGTTCTGTCCACTCCCCAGGTTACCTCCTTACAACAGGCAGGTTCTGTCCACTCCCCAGGTTAATGTTCCTTACAACAGGCAGGTTCTCCACTCCCCAGGTTAATGTCCACTCCATGCAGGTTCTGTCCACTCCCCAGGTTACCTCCTTACAACAGGCAGGTTCTGTCCACTCCCCAGGTTACCTCCTTACAACAGGCAGGTTCTGTCCACTCCCAGGTTAATGTTCCTTACAACAGGCAGGTTCTGTCCACTCCCCAGGTTACCTCCTTACAACAGGCAGGTTCTGTCCAATCCCCAGGTTAATATTCCTTACAACAGGCAGGTTCTGTCCACTCCCAGGTTACCTCCTTACAACAGGCAGGTTCTGTCCACTCCCCAGGTTAATGTTCCTTACAACAGGCAGGTTCTGTCCACTCCCCAGGTTACCTCCTTACAACAGGCAGGTTTTGTCCACTCCCCAGGTTAATGTTCCTTACAACAGGCAGGTTCTGTCCACTCCCCAGGTTACCTCCTTTACAACAGGCAGGTTCTGTCCACTCCCCAGGTTACCTCCTTACAACAGGCAGGTTCTGTCCACTCCCCAGGTTACCTCCTTACAACAGGCAGGTTCTGTCCACTCCCCAGGTTACCTCCTTACAACAGGCAGGTTCTGTCCACTCCCCAGGTTAATGTTCCTTACAACAGGCAGGTTCTGTCCACTCCCCAGGTTAATGTTCCTTACAACAGGCAGGTTCTGTCCACTCCCCAGGTTAATGTTCCTTACAACAGGCAGGTTCTGTCCACTCCCCAGGTTACCTCCTTACAACAGGCAGGTTCTGTCCACTCCCCAGGTTACCTCCTTACAACAGGCAGGTTCTGTCCACTCCCCAGGTTACCTCCTTACAACAGGCAGGTTCTGTCCACTCCCCAGGTTACCTCCTTACAACAGGCAGGTTCTGTCCACTCCCCAGGTGACCTCCTTACAACAGGCAGGCTCTGTCCACTCCCCAGGTTACCTCCTTACAACAGGCAGATTCTGTCCACTCCCCAGGTTAATGTTCCTTACAACAGGCAGGTTCTGTCCACTCCCCAGGTTAATGTTCCTTACAACAGGCAGGTTCTGTCCACTGCCCAGGTTAATGTTCCTTACAACAGGCAGGTTCTGTCCACTCCCCAGGTTACCTCCTTACAACAGGCAGGTTCTGTCCACTCCCCAGGTTACCTCCTTACAACAGGCAGGTTCTGTCCACTCCCAGGTTACCTCCTACAACAGGCAGGTTCTGTCCACTCCCCAGGTTACCTCCTTACAACAGGCAGGTTCTGTCCACTCCCCAGGTTAATGTTCCTTACAACAGGCAGGTTCTGTCCACTCCCCATGTTAATGTTCCTTACAACAGGCAGGTTCTGTCCACTCCCCAGGTTACCTCATTACAACAGGCAGGTTTTGTCCACTCCCCAGGTTAATGTTCCTTACAACAGGCAGGTTCTGTCCACTCCCCTGGTTACCTCCTTACAACAGGCAGGTTCTGTCCACTCCCCAGGTTACCTCCTTACAACAGGCAGGTTCTGTCCACTCCCCAGGTCACCTCCTTACAACAGGCAGGCTCTGTCCACTCCCCAGGTTACCTCCTTACAACAGGCAGATTCTGTCCACTCCCCAGGTTAAAGTTCCTTACAACAGGCAGGTTCTGTCCACTCCCAGGTTACCTTACCTTACAACAGGCAGGTTCTGTCCACTCCCCAGGTTACCTCCTTACAACAGGCAGGTTCTGTCCACTCCCAGGTGACCTCCTTACAACAGGCAGGCTCTGTCCACTCCCCAGGTTACCTCCTTACAACAGGCAGATTCTGTCCACTCCCCAGGTTAATGTTCCTTACAACAGGCAGGTTCTGTCCACTCCCCAGGTTAATGTTCCTTACAACAGGCAGGTTCTGTCCACTGCCCAGGTTAATGTTCCTTACAACAGGCAGGTTCTGTCCACTCCCCAGGTTACCTCCTTACAACAGGCAGGTTCTGTCCACTCCCCAGGTTACCTCCTTACAACAGGCAGGTTCTGTCCACTCCCCAGGTTACCTCCTTACAACAGGCAGGTTCTGTCCACTCCCAGGTTACCTCCTTACAACAGGCAGGTTCTGTCCACTCCCCAGGTTACCTCCTTACAACAGGCAGGTTCTGTCCACTCCCCAGGTTAATGTTCCTTACAACAGGCAGGTTCTGTCCACTCCCCAGGTTAATGTTCCTTACAACAGGCAGGTTCTGTCCACTCCCCAGGTTACCTCCTTACAACAGGCAGGTTCTGTCCACTCCCCAGGTTCTCCTTACAACAGGCAGGTTCTGTCCACTCCCCAGGTTACCTCCTTACAACAGGCAGGTTCTGTCCACTCCCCAGGTTACCTCCTTACAACAGGCAGGTTCTGTCCACTCCCCAGGTTAATGTTCCTTACAACAGGCAGGTTCTGTCCACTCCCCAGGTTACCTCCTTACAACAGGCAGGTTCTGTCCACTTAATATTCCCAGGTTACTGTCCACTCCCAGGTTACCTCCTTAAACAGGCAGGTTCTGTCCACTCCCCAGGTTAATGTTCCTTACAACAGGCAGGTTCTGTCCACTCCCCAGGTTACCTCATTACAACAGGCAGGTTTGTCCACTCCCCAGGTTAATGTTCCTTACAACAGGCAGGTTCTGTCCACTCCCCAGGTTACCTCCTTTACAACAGGCAGGTTCTGTCCACTCCCAGGTTACCTCCTTACAACAGGCAGGTTCTGTCCACTCCCCAGGTTACCTCCTTACAACAGGCAGGCTCTGTCCACTCCCCAGGTTACCTCCTTACAACAGGCAGATTCTGTCCACTCCCCAGGTTAAAGTTCCTTACAACAGGCAGGTTCTGTCCACTCCCCAGGTTAATGTTCCTTACAACAGGCAGGTTCTGTCCACTCCCCAGGTTAATGTTCCTTACAACAGGCAGGTTCTGTCCACTCCCCAGGTTACCTCCTTACAACAGGCAGGTTCTGTCCACTCCCCAGGTTACCTCCTTACAACAGGCAGGTTCTGTCCACTCCCCAGGTTACCTCCTTACAACAGGCAGGTTCTGTCCACTCCCCAGGTTACCTCCTTACAACAGGCAGGTTCTGTCCACTCCCCAGGTGACCTCCTTACAACAGGCAGGCTCTGTCCACTCCCCAGGTTAATGTTCCTTACAACAGGCAGGTTCTGTCCACTCCCCAGGTTACACAACAGGCAGGTTCTGTCCACTCCCCAGGTTAATGTTCCTTACAACAGGCAGGTTCTGTCCACTCCCCAGGTTACCTCCTTACAACAGGCAGGTTCTGTCCACTCCCCAGGTTAATGTTCCTTACAACAGGCAGGTTCTGTCCACTCCCCAGGTTACCTCCTTACAACAGGCAGGTTCTGTCCACTCCCCAGGTTAATGTTCCTTACAACAGGCAGGTTCTGTCCACTCCCCAGGTTACCTTCCTTACAACAGGCAGGTTCTGTCCACTCCCCAGGTTAATGTTCCTTACAACAGACAGGTTCTGTCCACTCCCCAGGTTACCTCCTTTACAACAGGTTCTGTCCACTCCCAGGTTACCTCCTTACAACAGGCAGGTTCTGTCCACTCCCCAGGTTACCTCCTTACAACAGGCAGGTTCTGTCCACTCCCCAGGTTACCTCCCCAACAGGCAGATTCTGTCCACTCCCCAGGTTAAAGTTCCTTACAACAGGCAGGTTCTGTCCACTCCCCAGGTTAATGTTCCTTACAACAGGCAGGTTCTGTCCACTCCCAGGTTAATGTTCCTTACAACAGGCAGGTTCTGTCCACTCCCAGGTTACCTCCTTACAACAGGCAGGTTCTGTCCACTCCCCAGGTTACCTCCTTACAACAGGCAGGTTCTGTCCAAGGTTACCTCCTTAGGCAGGTTCTGTCCACTCCCCAGGTTACCTCCTTACAACAGGCAGGTTCTGTCCACTCCCAGGTGACCTCCTTACAACAGGCAGGCTCTGTCCACTCCCCCAGGTTACCTCCTTACAACAGGCAGGTTCTGTCCACTCCCCAGGTTACCTCCTTACAACAGGCAGGTTCTGTCCACTCCCCAGGTTAATGTTCCTTACAACAGGCAGGTTCTGTCCACTCCCCAGGTTAATGTCCCTTACAACAGGCAGGTTCTGTCCACTCCCCAGGTTACCTCCTTACAACAGGCAGGTTCTGTCCACTCCCCAGGTTACCTCCTTACAACAGGCAGGTTCTGTCCACTCCCCAGGTTAATGTTCCTTACAACAGGCAGGTTCTGTCCACTCCCCAGGTTACCTCCTTACAACAGGCAGGTTCTGTCCAATCCCCAGGTTAATATTCCTTACAACAGGCAGGTTCTGTCCACTCCCCAGGTTACCTCCTTACAACAGGCAGGTTCTGTCCACTCCCCAGGTTAATGTTCCTTACAACAGGCAGGTTCTGTCCACTCCCCAGGTTACCTCCTTTACAACAGGCAGGTTCTGTCCACTCCCCAGGTTACCTCCTTACAACAGGCAGGTTCTGTCCACTCCCCAGGTTACCTCCTTACAACAGGCAGGCTCTGTCCACTCCCCAGGTTACCTCCTTACAACAGGCAGATTCTGTCCACTCCCCAGGTTAAAGTTCCTTACAACAGGCAGGTTCTGTCCACTCCCCAGGTTAATGTTCCTTACAACAGGCAGGTTCTGTCCACTCCCCAGGTTAATGTTCCTTACAACAGGCAGGTTCTGTCCACTCCCCAGGTTACCTCCTTACAACAGGCAGGTTCTGTCCACTCCCCAGGTTACCTCCTTACAACAGGCAGGTTCTGTCCACTCCCCAGGTTACCTCCTTACAACAGGCAGGTTCTGTCCACTCCCCAGGTTACCTCCTTACAACAGGCAGGTTCTGTCCACTCCCCAGGTGACCTCCTTACAACAGGCAGGCTTGTCCACTCCCCAGGTTACCTCCTTACAACAGGCAGATTCTGTCCACTCCCCAGGTTAATGTTCCTTACAACAGGCAGGTTCTGTCCACTCCCCAGGTTAATGTTCCTTACAACAGGCAGGTTCTGTCCACTGCCCAGGTTAATGTTCCTTACAACAGGCAGGTTCTGTCCACTCCCCAGGTTACCTCCTTACAACAGGCAGGTTCTGTCCACTCCCCAGGTTACCTCCTTACAACAGGCAGGTTCTGTCCACTCCCCAGGTTACCTCCTTACAACAGGCAGGTTCTGTCCACTCCCAGGTTACCTCCTTACAACAGGCAGGTTCTGTCCACTCCCCAGGTTAATGTTCCTTACAACAGGCAGGTTCTGTCCACTCCCCAGGTTAATGTTCCTTACAACAGGCAGGTTCTGTCCACTCCCCAGGTTAATGTTCCAACAACAGGCAGGTTCTGTCCACTCCCCAGGTTAATGTTCCTTACAACAGGCAGGTTCTGTCCACTCCCTGGTTACCTCCTTTTACAACAGGCAGGTTCTGTCCACTCCCCAGGTTACCTCCTTACAACAGGCAGGTTCTGTCCACTCCCCAGGTTACCTCCTTACAACAGGCAGGCTCTGTCCACTCCCCAGGTTACCTCCTTACAACAGGCAGATTCTGTCCACTCCCCAGGTTAAAGTTCCTTACAACAGGCAGGTTCTGTCCACTCCCCAGGTTAATGTTCCTTACAACAGGCAGGTACTGTCCACTCCCCAGGTTAATGTTCCTTACAACAGGCAGGTTCTGTCCACTCCCAGGTTACCTCCTTACAACAGGCAGGTTCTGTCCACTCCCCAGGTTACCTCCTTACAACAGGCAGGTTCTGTCCACTCCCCAGGTTACCTCCTTACAACAGGCAGGTTCTGTCCACTCCCCAGGTTACCTCCTTACAACAGGCAGGTTCTGTCCACTCCCGAGGTTACCTCCTTACAACAGGCAGGTTCTGTCCACTCCCCAGGTTAATGTTCCTTACAACAGGCAGGTTCAGTCCACTCCCCAGGTTAATGTCCCTTACAACATGCAGGTTCTGTCCACTCCCCAGGTTACCTCCTTACAACAGGCAGGTTCTGTCCACTCCCCAGGTTACCTCCTTACAACAGGCAGGTTCTGTCCACTCCCCAGGTTAATGTTCCTTACAACAGGCAGGTTCTGTCCACTCCCCAGGTTACCTCCTTACAACAGGCAGGTTCTGTCCACTCCCAGGTTAATGTTCTCCTTACAACAGGCAGGTTCTGTCCACTCCCCAGGTTACCTCATTACAACAGGCAGGTTTTGTCCACTCCCCAGGTTAATGTTCCTTACAACAGGCAGGTTCTGTCCACTCCCCAGGTTACCTCCTTTACAACAGGCAGGTTCTGTCCACTCCCAGGTTACCTCCTTACAACAGGCAGGTTCTGTCCACTCCCCAGGTTACCTCCTTACAACAGGCAGGCTCTGTCCACTCCCAGGTTACCTCCTTACAACAGGCAGATTCTGTCCACTCCCCAGGTTAAAGTTCCTTACAACAGGCAGGTTCTGTCCACTCCCCAGGTTAATGTTCCTTACAACAGGCAGGTTCTGTCCACTCCCCAGGTTAATGTTCCTTACAACAGGCAGGTTCTGTCCACTCCCCAGGTTACCTCCTTACAACAGGCAGGTTCTGTCCACTCCCCAGGTTACCTCCTTACAACAGGCAGGTTCTGTCCACTCCCAGGTTACCTCCTTACAACAGGCAGGTTCTGTCCACTCCCCAGGTTACCTCCTTACAACAGGCAGGTTCTGTCCACTCCCCAGGTGACCTCCGGATTACAACAGGCAGGCTCTGTCCACTCCCCAGGTTACCTCCTTACAACAGGCAGATTCTGTCCACTCCCCAGGTTAATGTTCCTTACAACAGGCAGGTTCTGTCCACTCCCCAGGTTAATGTTCCTTACAACAGGCAGGTTCTGTCCACTGCCCAGGTTAATGTTCCTTACTGTCCACTCCCAGGTTACCTCCTTACAACAGGCAGGTTCTGTCCACTCCCCAGGTTACCTCCTTACAACAGGCAGGTTCTGTCCACTCCCCAGGTTACCTCCTTACAACAGGCAGGTTCTGTCCACTCCCCAGGTTACCTCCTTACAACAGGCAGGTTCTGTCCACTCCCCAGGTTACCTCCTTACAACAGGCAGGTTCTGTCCACTCCCCAGGTTAATGTTCCTTACAACAGGCAGGTTCTGTCCACTCCCCATGTTAATGTTCCTTACAACAGGCAGGTTCTGTCCACTCCCCAGGTTACCTCCTTACAACAGGCAGGTTCTGTCCACTCCCCAGGTTACCTCCTTACAACAGGCAGGTTCTGTCCACTCCCCAGGTTACCTCCTTACAACAGGCAGGTTCTGTCCACTCCCCAGGTTACCTCCTTACAACAGGCAGGTTCTGTCCACTCCCCAGGTTAATGTTCCTTACAACAGGCAGGTTCTGTCCACTCCCCAGGTTACCTCCTTACAACAGGCAGGTTCTGTCCAATCCCCAGGTTAATATTCCTTACAACAGGCAGGTTCTGTCCACTCCCCAGGTTACCTCCTTACAACAGGCAGGTTCTGTCCACTCCCCAGGTTAATGTTCCTTACAACAGGCAGGTTCTGTCCACTCCCCAGGTTACCTCATTACAACAGGCAGGTTTTGTCCACTCCCCAGGTTAATGTTCCTTACAACAGGCAGGTTCTGTCCACTCCCCTGGTTACCTCCTTTACAACAGGCAGGTTCTGTCCACTCCCCAGGTTACCTCCTTACAACAGGCAGGTTCTGTCCACTCCCCAGGTTACCTCCTTACAACAGGCAGGCTCTGTCCACTCCCCAGGTTACCTCCTTACAACAGGCAGATTCTGTCCACTCCCCAGGTTAAAGTTCCTTACAACAGGCAGGTTCTGTCCACTCCCCAGGTTAATGTTCCTTACAACAGGCAGGTTCTGTCCACTCCCCAGGTTAATGTTCCTTACAACAGGCAGGTTCTGTCCACTCCCCAGGTTACCTCCTTACAACAGGCAGGTTCTGTCCACTCCCCAGGTTACCTCCTTACAACAGGCAGGTTCTGTCCACTCCCCAGGTTACCTCCTTACAACAGGCAGGTTCTGTCCACTCCCCAGGTTACCTCCTTACAACAGGCAGGTTCTGTCCACTCCCCAGGTGACCTCCTTACAACAGGCAGGCTCTGTCCACTCCCCAGGTTACCTCCTTACAACAGGCAGGTTCTGTCCACTCCCCAGGTTACCTCCTTACAACAGGCAGGTTCTGTCCACTCCCCAGGTTAATGTTCCTTACAACAGGCAGGTTCAGTCCACTGCCCAGGTTAATGTCCCTTACAACAGGCAGGTTCTGTCCACTCCCCAGGTTACCTCCTTACAACAGGCAGGTTCTGTCCACTCCCCAGGTTACCTCCTTACAACAGGCAGGTTCTGTCCACTCCCCAGGTTAATGTTCCTTACAACAGGCAGGTTCTGTCCACTCCCCAGGTTACCTCCTTACAACAGGCAGGTTCTGTCCAATCCCCAGGTTAATATTCCTTACAACAGGCAGGTTCTGTCCACTCCCCAGGTTACCTCCTTACAACAGGCAGGTTCTGTCCACTCCCCAGGTTAATGTTCCTTACAACAGGCAGGTTCTGTCCACTCCCCAGGTTACCTCATTACAACAGGCAGGTTTTGTCCACTCCCCAGGTTAATGTTCCTTACAACAGGCAGGTTCTGTCCACTCCCCTGGTTACCTCCTTTACAACAGGCAGGTTCTGTCCACTCCCAGGTTACCTCCTTACAACAGGCAGGTTCTGTCCACTCCCCAGGTTACCTCCTTACAACAGGCAGGCTCTGTCCACTCCCCAGGTTACCTCCTTACAACAGGCAGATTCTGTCCACTCCCCAGGTTAAAGTTCCTTACAACAGGCAGGTTCTGTCCACTCCCCAGGTTAATGTTCCTTACAACAGGCAGGTTCTGTCCACTCCCCAGGTTAATGTTCCTTACAACAGGCAGGTTCTGTCCACTCCCCAGGTTACCTCCTTACAACAGGCAGGTTCTGTCCACTCCCCAGGTTACCTCCTTACAACAGGCAGGTTCTGTCCACTCCCCAGGTTACCTCCTTACAACAGGCAGGTTCTGTCCACTCCCCAGGTGACCTCCTTACAACAGGCAGGCTCTGTCCACTCCCCAGGTTACCTCCTTACAACAGGCAGATTCTGTCCACTCCCCAGGTTAATGTTCCTTACAACAGGCAGGTTCTGTCCACTCCCCAGGTTAATGTTCCTTACAACAGGCAGGTTCTGTCCACTGCCCAGGTTAATGTTCCTTACAACAGGCAGGTTCTGTCCACTCCCCAGGTTACCTCCTTACAACAGGCAGGTTCTGTCCACTCCCCAGGTTACCTCCTTACAACAGGCAGGTTCTGTCCACTCCCCAGGTTACCTCCTTACAACAGGCAGGTTCTGTCCACTCCCCAGGTTACCTCCTTACAACAGGCAGGTTCTGTCCACTCCCCAGGTTACCTCCTTACAACAGGCAGGTTCTGTCCACTCCCCAGGTTAATGTTCCTTACAACAGGCAGGTTCTGTCCACTCCCCATGTTAATGTTCCTTACAACAGGCAGGTTCTGTCCACTCCCAGGTTACCTCCTTACAACAGGCAGGTTCTGTCCACTCCCAGGTTACCTCCTTACAACAGGCAGGTTCTGTCCACTCCCCAGGTTACCTCCTTACAACAGGCAGGTTCTGTCCACTCCCCAGGTTACCTCCTTACAACAGGCAGGTTCTGTCCACTCCCCAGGTTAATGTTCCTTACAACAGGCAGGTTCTGTCCACTCCCAGGTTACCTCCTTACAACAGGCAGGTTCTGTCCATTCCCCAGGTTACCTCCTTACAACAGGCAGGTTCTGTCCACTCCCCAGGTTACCTCCTTACAACAGGCAGGTTCTGTCCACTCCCCAGGTTACCTCCTTACAACAGGCAGGTTCTGTCCACTCCCCAGGTTAATGTTCCTTACAACAGGCAGGTTCTGTCCACTCCCCAGGTTACCTCCTTACAACAGGCAGGTTCTGTCCACTCCCCAGGTTACCTCCTTACAACAGGCAGGTTCTGTCCACTCCCCAGGTTACCTCCTTACAACAGGCAGGTTCTGTCCACTCCCCAGGTTAATGTTCCTTACAACAGGCAGGTTCTGTCCACTCCCCAGGTTACCTCCTTACAACAGGCAGGTTCTGTCCACTCCCCAGGTTACCTCCTTACAACAGGCAGGTTCTGTCCACTCCCAGGTTACCTCCTTACAACAGGCAGGTTCTGTCCACTCCCAGGTTACCTCCTTACAACAGGCAGGTTCTGTCCACTCCCCAGGTTAATGTTCCTTACAACAGGCAGGTTCAGTCCACTCCCCAGGTTAATGTTCCTTACAACAGGCAGGTTCTGTCCACTCCCCAGGTTACCTCCTTACAACAGGCAGGTTCTGTCCACTCCCCAGGTTAATGTTCCTTACAACAGGCAGGTTCAGTCCACTCCCCAGGTTAATGTTCCTTACAACAGGTAGGTTCTGTCCACTCCCCAGGTTAATGTTCCTTACAACAGGCAGGTTCTGTCCACTCCCCAGGTTAATGTCCCTTACAACAGGCAGGTTCTGTCCACTCCCCAGGTTACCTCCTTACAACAGGCAGGTTCTGTCCACTCCCCAGGTTACCTCCTTACAACAGGCAGGTTCTGTCCACTCCCAGGTTAATGTTCCTTACAACAGGCAGGTTCTGTCCACTCCCCAGGTTACCTCCTTACAACAGGCAGGTTCTGTCCACTCCCAGGTTAATGTTCCTTACAACAGGCAGGTTCTGTCCACTCCCCAGGTTACCTCCTTACAACAGGCAGGTTCTGTCCACTCCCCAGGTTAATGTTCCTTACAACAGGCAGGTTCTGTCCACTCCCCAGGTTACCTCCTTACAACAGGCAGGTTTTGTCCACTCCCAGGTTAATGTTCCTTACAACAGGCAGGTTCTGTCCACTCCCTGGTTACCTCCTTTACAACAGGCAGGTTCTGTCCACTCCCCCAGGTTACCTCCTTACAACAGGCAGGTTCTGTCCACTCCCCAGGTTACCTCCTTACAACAGGCAGGTTCTGTCCACTCCCCAGGTTACCTCCTTACAACAGGCAGATTCTGTCCACTCCCCAGGTTAAAGTTCCTTACAACAGGCAGGTTCTGTCCACTCCCCAGGTTAATGTTCCTTACAACAAGCAGGTTCTGTCCACTCCCCAGGTTAATGTTCCTTACAACAGGCAGGTTCTGTCCACTCCCCAGGTTACCTCCTTACAACAGGCAGGTTCTGTCCACTCCCCAGGTTACCTCCTTACAACAGGCAGGTTCTGTCCACTCCCCAGGTTACCTCCTTACAACAGGCAGGTTCTGTCCACTCCCCAGGTTACCTCCTTACAACAGGCAGGTTCTGTCCACTCCCCAGGTTAATGTTCCTTACAACAGGCAGGTTCTGTCCACTCCCCAGGTTAATGTTCCTTACAACAGGCAGGTTCTGTCCACTGCCCAGGTTAATGTTCCTTACAACAGGCAGGTTCTGTCCACTCCCCAGGTTACCTCCTTACAACAGGCAGGTTCTGTCCACTCCCCAGGTTACCTCCTTACAACAGGCAGGTTCTGTCCACTCCCAGGTTACCTCCTTACAACAGGCAGGTTCTGTCCACTCCCCAGGTTACCTCCTTACAACAGGCAGGTTCTGTCCACTCCCAGGTTACCTCCTTACAACAGGCAGGTTCTGTCCACTCCCAGGTGACCTCCTTACAACAGGCAGGCTCTGTCCACTCCCCAGGTTACCTCCTTACAACAGGCAGGTTCTGTCCACTCCCCAGGTTACCTCCTTACAACAGGCAGGCTCTGTCCACTCCCCAGGTTACCTCCTTACAACAGGCAGATTCTGTCCACTCCCCAGGTTAATGTTCCTTACAACAGGCAGGTTCTGTCCACTCCCCAGGTTAATGTTCCCTTACAACAGGCAGGTTCTGTCCACTGCCCAGGTTAATGTCCTTACAACAGGCAGGTTCTGTCCACTCCCCAGGTTACCTCCTTACAACAGGCAGGTTCTGTCCACTCCCCAGGTTACCTCCTTACAACAGGCAGGTTCTGTCCACTCCCCAGGTTACCTCCTTACAACAGGCAGGTTCTGTCCACTCCCCAGGTTACCTCCTTACAACAGGCAGGTTCTGTCCACTCCCCAGGTTACCTCCTTACAACAGGGAGGTTCTGTCCACTCCCCAGGTGACCTCCTTACAACAGGCAGGCTCTGTCCACTCCCCAGGTTACCTCCTTACAACAGGCAGATTCTGTCCACTCCCCAGGTTAATGTTCCTTACAACAGGCAGGTTCTGTCCACTGCCCAGGTTAATGTTCCTTACAACAGGCAGGTTCTGTCCACTCCCCAGGTTACCTCCTTACAACAGGCAGGTTCTGTCCACTCCCCAGGTTACCTCCTTACAACAGGCAGGTTCTGTCCACTCCCCAGGTTACCTCCTTACAACAGGCAGGTTCTGTCCACTCCCCAGGTTACCTCCTTACAACAGGCAGGTTCTGTCCACTCCCCAGGTTAATGTTCCTTACAACAGGCAGGTTCTGTCCACTCCCCATGTTAATGTTCCTTACAACAGGCAGGTTCTGTCCACTCCCCAGGTTACCTCCTTTACAACAGGCAGGTTCTGTCCACTCCCCAGGTTACCTCCTTACAACAGGCAGGTTCTGTCCACTCCCCAGGTTACCTCCTTACAACAGGCAGGTTCTGTCCACTCCCCAGGTTACCTCCTTACAACAGGCAGGTTCTGTCCACTCCCCAGGTTAATGTTCCTTACAACAGGCAGGTACTGTCCACTCCCCAGGTTAATGTTCCTTACAACAGGCAGGTTCTGTCCACTCCCAGGTTACCTCCTTACAACAGGCAGGTTCTGTCCATTCCCCAGGTTACCTCCTTACAACAGGCAGGTTCTGTCCACTCCCCAGGTTACCTCCTTACAACAGGCAGGTTCTGTCCACTCCCCAGGTTACCTCCTTACAACAGGCAGGTTCTGTCCACTCCCCAGGTTACCTCCTTACAACAGGCAGGTTCTGTCCACTCCCCAGGTTAATGTTCCTTACAACAGGCAGGTTCTGTCCACTCCCCAGGTTACCTCCTTACAACAGGCAGGTTCTGTCCACTCCCCAGGTTACCTCCTTACAACAGGCAGGTTCTGTCCACTCCCAGGTTACCCCTTACAACAGGCAGGTTCTGTCCACTCCCCAGGTTAATGTTCCTTACAACAGGGAGGTTCTGTCCACTCCCCAGGTTACCCCTTACAACAGGCAGGTTCTGTCCACTCCCCAGGTTACCTCCTTACAACAGGCAGGTTCTGTCCACTCCCAGGTTACCTCCTTACAACAGGCAGGTTCTGTCCACTCCCCAGGTTACCTCCTTACAACAGGCAGGTTCTGTCCACTCCCCAGGTTAATGTTCCTTACAACAGGCAGGTTCTGTCCACTCCCAGGTTAATGTTCCTTACAACAGGTAGGTTCTGTCCACTCCCAGGTTAATGTTCCTTACAACAGGCAGGTTCTGTCCACTCCCCAGGTTAATGTTCCTTACAACAGGCAGGTTCTGTCCACTCCCCAGGTTACCTCCTTACAACAGGCAGGTTCTGTCCACTCCCCAGGTTACCTCCTTACAACAGGCAGGTTCTGTCCACTCCCCAGGTTACCTCCTTACAACAGGCAGGTTCTGTCCACTCCCCAGGTTACCTCCTTACAACAGGCAGGTTCTGTCCACTCCCCAGGTTACCTCCTTACAACAGGCAGGTTCTGTCCACACCCAGGTTACCTCCTTACAACAGGCAGGTTCTGTCCACTCCCAGGTTACCTCCTTACAACAGGCAGGTTCTGTCCACTCCCCAGGTTACCTCCTTACAACAGGCAGGTTCTGTTCACTCCCAGGTTACCTCCTTACAACAGGCAGGTTCTGTCCACTCCCCCAGGTTAATGTTCCTTACAACAGGCAGGTTCTGTCCACTCCCCATGTTAATGTTCCTTACAACAGGCAGGTTCTGTCCACTCCCAGGTTAATGTTCCTTACAACAGGCAGGTTCTGTCCACTCCCCAGGTTAATGTTCCTTACAACAGGCAGGTTCTGTCCACTCCCATGTTAATGTTCCTTACAACAGGCAGGTTCTGTCCACTCCCCAGGTTACCTCCTTACAACAGGCAGGTTCTGTCCACTCCCCAGGTTACCTCCTTACAACAGGCAGGTTCTGTCCACTCCCAGGTTACCTCCTTACAACAGGCAGGTTCTGTCCACTCCCAGGTTAATGTTCCTTACAACAGGCAGGTTCTGTCCACTCCCCAGGTTAATGTTCCTTACAACAGGCAGGTTCTGTCCACTCCCAGGTTAATGTCCTTACAACAGGCAGGTTCTGTCCACTCCCAGGTTACCTCCTTACAACAGGCAGGTTCTGTCCACTCCCCAGGTTACCTCCTTACAACAGGCAGGTTCTGTCCACTCCCCAGGTTACCTCCTTACAACAGGCAGGTTCTGTCCACTCCCCAGGTTAATGTTCCTTACAACAGGCAGGTTCTGTCCACTCCCCAGGTTACCTCCTTACAACAGGCAGGTTCTGTCCACTCCCCAGGTTAATGTTCCTTACAACAGGCAGGTTCTGTCCACTCCCCAGGTTACCTCCTTACAACAGGCAGGTTCTGTCCACTCCCCAGGTTACCTCCTTACAACAGGCAGGTTCTGTCCACTCCCCAGGTTACCCCTTACAACAGGCAGGTTCTGTCCACTCCCCAGGTTAATGTTCCTTACAACAGGCAGGTTCTGTCCACTCCCAGGTTACCCCCACAACAGGCAGGTTCGGTCCACTCCCAGGTTACCTCCTTACAACAGGCAGGTTCTGTCCACTCCCCAGGTTACCTCCTTACAACAGGCAGGTTCTGTCCACTCCCCAGGTTACCTCCTTACAACAGGCAGGTTCTGTCCACTCCCCAGGTTAATGTTCCTTACAACAGGCAGGTTCTGTCCACTCCCCAGGTTAATGTTCCTTACAACAGGCAGGTTCTGTCCACTCCCAGGTTACCTCCTTACAACAGGCAGGTTCTGTCCACTCCCAGGTTACCTCCTTACAACAGGCAGGTTCTGTCCACTCCCCAGGTTACCTCCTTACAACAGGCAGGTTCTGTCCACTCCCCAGGTTAATGTTCCTTACAACAGGCAGGTTCTGTCCACTCCCCAGGTTAATGTTCCTTACAACAGGCAGGTTCTGTCCACTCCCCAGGTTACCTCCTTACAACAGGCAGGTTCTGTCCACTCCCCAGGTTACCTCCTTACAACAGGCAGGTTCTGTCCACTCCCCAGGTTACCTCCTTACAACAGGCAGGTTCTGTCCACTCCCAGGTTACCTCCTTACAACAGGCAGGTTCTGTCCACTCCCCAGGTTACCTCCTACAGGCAGGTTCTGTCCACTCCCCAGGTTACCTCCTTACAACAGGCAGGATCTGTCCACTCCCCAGGTTACCTCCTTACAACAGGCAGGTTCTGTCCACTCCCCAGGTTACCTCCTTACAACAGGCAGGTTCTGTCCACTCCCCAGGTTACCTCCTTACAACAGGCAGGTTCTGTCCACTCCCAGGTTACCTCCTTACAACAGGCAGGTTCTGTCCACTCCCCAGGTTACCTCCTTACAACAGGCAGGTTCTGTCCACTCCCCAGGTTACCTCCTTACAACAGGCAGGTTCTGTCCACTCCCCAGGTTAATCCTTACAACAGGCAGGTTCTGTCCACTCCCCAGGTTAATGTTCTTTACAACAGGCAGGTTCTGTCCACTCCCAGGTTACCTCCTTACAACATGCAGGTTCTGTCCACTCCCAGGTTAATGTTCCTTACAACAGGCAGGTTCTGTCCACTCCCCAGGTTACCTCCTACAACAGGCAGGTTCTGTCCACTCCCCAGGTTACCTCCTTACAACAGGCAGGTTCTGTCCACTCCCAGGTTACCTCCTTACAACAGGCAGGTTCTGTCCACTCCCAGGTTACCTCCTTACAACAGGCAGGTTCTGTCCACTCCCCAGGTTAATGTTCCTTACAACAGGCAGGTTCTGTCCACTCCCCATGTTAATGTTCCTTACAACAGGCAGGTTCTGTCCACTCCCCAGGTTACCTCCTTCCTTACAACAGGCAGGTTCTGTCCACTCCCCAGGTTACCTCCTTACAACAGGCAGGTTCTGTCCACTCCCCAGGTTACCTCCTTACAACAGGCAGGTTCTGTCCACTCCCCAGGTTACCTCCTTACAACAGGCAGGTTCTGTCCACTCCCAGGTTAATGTTCCTTACAACAGGCAGGTACTGTCCACTCCCCAGGTTAATGTTCTCTTACAACAGGCAGGTTCTGTCCACTCCCAGGTTACCTCCTTACAACAGGCAGGTTCTGTCCATTCCCCAGGTTACCTCCTTACAACAGGCAGGTTCTGTCCACTCCCAGGTTACCTCCTTACAACAGGCAGGTTCTGTCCACTCCCAGGTTACCCCCTTACAACAGGCAGGTTCTGTCCACTCCCAGGTTAATGTTCCTTACAACAGGGAGGTTCTGTCCACTCCCCAGGTTACCCCCTTACAACAGGCAGGTTCGGTCCACTCCCCAGGTTACCTCCTTACAACAGGCAGGTTCTGTCCACTCCCCAGGTTACCTCCTTACAACAGGCAGGTTCTGTCCACTCCCCAGGTTACCTCCTTACAACAGGCAGGTTCTGTCCACTCCCCAGGTTAATGTTCCTTACAACAGGCAGGTTCAGTCCACTCCCCAGGTTAATGTTCCTTACAACAGGTAGGTTCTGTCCACTCCCCAGGTTAATGTTCCTTACAACAGGCAGGTTCTGTCCACTCCCCAGGTTAATGTTCCTTACAACAGGCAGGTTCTGTCCACTCCCCAGGTTACCTCCTTACAACAGGCAGGTTCTGTCCACTCCCCAGGTTACCTCCTTACAACAGGCAGGTTCTGTCCACTCCCCAGGTTACCTCCTTACAACAGGCAGGTTCTGTCCACTCCCCAGGTTACCTCCTTACAACAGGCAGGTTCTGTCCACTCCCCAGGTTACCTCCTTACAACAGGCAGGTTCTGTCCACACCCAGGTTACCTCCTTACAACAGGCAGGTTCTGTCCACTCCCCAGGTTACCTCCTTACAACAGGCAGGTTCTGTCCACTCCCCAGGTTACCTCCTTACAGCAGGCAGGTTCTGTTCACTCCCCAGGTTACCTCCTTACAACAGGCAGGTTCTGTCCACTCCCCAGGTTAATGTTCCTTACAACAGGCAGGTTCTGTCCACTCCCCATGTTAATGTTCCTTACAACAGGCAGGTTCTGTCCACTCCCCAGGTTAATGTTCCTTACAACAGGCAGGTTCTGTCCACTCCCCAGGTTAATGTTCCTTACAACAGGCAGGTTCTGTCCACTCCCCATGTTAATGTTCCTTACAACAGGCAGGTTCTGTCCACTCCCCAGGTTACCTCCTTACAACAGGCAGGTTCTGTCCACTCCCCAGGTTACCTCCTTACAACAGGCAGGTTCTGTCCACTCCCCAGGTTACCTCCTTACAACAGGCAGGTTCTGTCCACTCCCCAGGTTAATGTTCCTTACAACAGGCAGGTACTGTCCACTCCCCAGGTTAATGTTCCTTACAACAGGCAGGTTCTGTCCACTCCCAGGTTACCTCCTTACAACAGGCAGGTTCTGTCCATTCCCCAGGTTACCTCCCTTACAACAGGCAGGTTCTGTCCACTCCCCAGGTTACCTCCTTACAACAGGCAGGTTCTGTCCACTCCCCAGGTTACCTCCTTACAACAGGCAGGTTCTGTCCACTCCCCAGGTTAATGTTCCTTACAACAGGCAGGTTCTGTCCACTCCCCAGGTTACCTCCTTACAACAGGCAGGTTCTGTCCACTCCCCAGGTTACCTCCTTACAACAGGCAGGTTCTGTCCACTCCCAGGTTACCCCTTACAACAGGCAGGTTCTGTCCACTCCCAGGTTAATGTTCCTTACAACAGGCAGGTTCTGTCCACTCCCCAGGTTACCCCCTTACAACAGGCAGGTTCGGTCCACTCCCAGGTTACCTCCTTACAACAGGCAGGTTCTGTCCACTCCCCAGGTTACCTCCTTACAACAGGCAGGTTCTGTCCACTCCCCAGGTTACCTCCTTACAACAGGCAGGTTCTGTCCACTCCCAGGTTACCTCCTTACAACAGGCAGGTTCTGTCCACTCCCCAGGTTACCTCCTTAAACAGGCAGGTTCTGTCCACTCCCCAGGTTACCTCCTTACAACAGGCAGGTTCTGTCCACTCCCAGGTTACCTCCTTACAACAGGCAGGTTCTGTCCACTCCCCAGGTTACCTCCTTACAACAGGCAGGTTCTGTCCACTCCCCAGGTTAATGTTCCTTACAACAGGCAGGTTCTGTCCACTCCCAGGTTAATGTTCTTTACAACAGGCAGGTTCTGTCCACTCCCCAGGTTACCTCCTTACAACAGGCAGGATCTGTCCACCCCAGGTTACCTCCTTACAACAGGCAGGTTCTGTCCACTCCCCAGGTTACCTCCTTACAACAGGCAGGTTCTGTCCACTCCCCAGGTTACCTCCTACAACAGGCAGGTTCTGTCCACTCCCAGGTTACCTCCTTACAACAGGCAGGTTCTGTCCACTCCCCAGGTTACCTCCTTACAACAGGCAGGTTCTGTCCACTCCCCAGGTTACCTCCTTACAACAGGCAGGTTCTGTCCACTCCCCAGGTTAATGTTCCTTACAACAGGCAGGTTCTGTCCACTCCCCAGGTTAATGTTCTTTACAACAGGCAGGTTCTGTCCACTCCCCAGGTTACCTCCTTACAACATGCAGGTTCTGTCCACTCCCAGGTTAATGTTCCTTACAACAGGCAGGTTCTGTTCACTCCCCAGGTTACCTCCTTACAACAGGCAGGTTCTGTCCACTCCCCAGGTTACCTCCTTACAACAGGCAGGTTCTGTCCACTCCCCAGGTTACCTCCTTACAACAGGCAGGTTCTGTCCACTCCCCAGGTTACCTCCTTACAACAGGCAGGTTCTGTCCACTCCCCAGGTTAATGTTCCTTACAACAGGCAGGTTCTGTCCACTCCCCATGTTAATGTTCCTTACAACAGGCAGGTTCTGTCCACTCCCCAGGTTACCTCCTTTACAACAGGCAGGTTCTGTCCACTCCCAGGTTACCTCCTTGCAACAGGCAGGTTCTGTCCACTCCCCAGGTTACCTCCTTACAACAGGCAGGTTCTGTCCACTCCCCAGGTTACCTCCTTACAACAGGCAGGTTCTGTCCACTCCCAGGTTAATGTTCCTTACAACAGGCAGGTTCTGTCCACTCCCCCAGGTTAATGTTCCTTACAACAGGCAGGTTCTGTCCACTCCCAGGTTACCTCCTTACAACAGGCAGGTTCTGTCCATTCCCAGGTTACCTCCTTACAACAGGCAGGTTCTGTCCACTCCCAGGTTACCTCCTTAAACAGGCAGGTTCTGTCCACTCCCCAGGTTACCCCCTTACAACAGGCAGGTTCTGTCCACTCCCCAGGTTAATGTTCCTTACAACAGGGAGGTTCTGTCCACTCCCCAGGTTACCCCCTTACAACAGGCAGGTTCGGTCCACTCCCCAGGTTACCTCCTTACAACAGGCAGGTTCTGTCCACTCCCCAGGTTACCTCCTTACAACAGGCAGGTTCTGTCCACTCCCCAGGTTACCTCCTTACAACAGGCAGGTTCTGTCCACTCCCCAGGTTAATGTTCCTTACAACAGGCAGGTTCAGTCCACTCCCCAGGTTAATGTTCCTTACAACAGGTAGGTTCTGTCCACTCCCCAGGTTAATGTTCTCATGTTTCTGTCCACTCCCCAGGTTAATGTTCCTTACAACAGGCAGGTTCTGTCCACTCCCCAGGTTACCTCCTTACAACAGGCAGGTTCTGTCCACTCCCCAGGTTACCTCCTTACAACAGGCAGGTTCTGTCCACTCCCCAGGTTACCTCCTTACAACAGGCAGGTTCTGTCCACTCCCCAGGTTACCTCCTTACAACAGGCAGGTTCTGTCCACTCCCCAGGTTACCTCCTTACAACAGGCAGGTTCTGTCCACACCCAGGTTACCTCCTTACAACAGGCAGGTTCTGTCCACTCCCCAGGTTACCTCCTTACAACAGGCAGGTTCTGTCCACTCCCCAGGTTACCTCCTTACAGCAGGCAGGTTCTGTTCACTCCCCAGGTTACCTCCTTACAACAGGCAGGTTCTGTCCACTCCCCAGGTTAATGTTCCTTACAACAGGCAGGTTCTGTCCACTCCCCATGTTAATGTTCCTTACAACAGGCAGGTTCTGTCCACTCCCCAGGTTAATGTTCCTTACAACAGGCAGGTTCTGTCCACTCCCCAGGTTAATGTTCCTTACAACAGGCAGGTTCTGTCCACTCCCCATGTTAATGTTCCTTACAACAGGCAGGTTCTGTCCACTCCCCAGGTTACCTCCTTACAACAGGCAGGTTCTGTCCACTCCCCAGGTTACCTCCTTACAACAGGCAGGTTCTGTCCACTCCCCAGGTTACCTCCTTACAACAGGCAGGTTCTGTCCACTCCCCAGGTTAATGTTCCTTACAACAGGCAGGTACTGTCCACTCCCCAGGTTAATGTTCCTTACAACAGGCAGGTTCTGTCCACTCCCAGGTTACCTCCTTACAACAGGCAGGTTCTGTCCATTCCCCAGGTTACCTCCTTACAACAGGCAGGTTCTGTCCACTCCCCAGGTTACCTCCTTACAACAGGCAGGTTCTGTCCACTCCCCAGGTTACCTCCTTACAACAGGCAGGTTCTGTCCACTCCCCAGGTTAATGTTCCTTACAACAGGCAGGTTCTGTCCACTCCCCAGGTTACCTCCTTACAACAGGCAGGTTCTGTCCACTCCCCAGGTTACCTCCTTACAACAGGCAGGTTCTGTCCACTCCCCAGGTTACCCCCTTACAACAGGCAGGTTCTGTCCACTCCCCAGGTTAATGTTCCTTACAACAGGCAGGTTCTGTCCACTCCCCAGGTTACCCCCTTACAACAGGCAGGTTCGGTCCACTCCCCAGGTTACCTCCTTACAACAGGCAGGTTCTGTCCACTCCCCAGGTTACCTCCTTACAACAGGCAGGTTCTGTCCACTCCCCAGGTTACCTCCTTACAACAGGCAGGTTCTGTCCACTCCCCAGGTTAATGTTCCTTACAACAGGCAGGTTCAGTCCACTCCCCAGGTTAATGTTCCTTACAACAGGCAGGTTCTGTCCACTCCCCAGGTTACCTCCTTACAACAGGCAGGTTCTGTCCACTCCCCAGGTTACCTCCTTACAACAGGCAGGTTCTGTCCACTCCCCAGGTTACCTCCTTACAACAGGCAGGTTCTGTCCACTCCCAGGTTACCTCCTTACAACAGGCAGGTTCTGTCCACTCCCCAGGTTACCTCCTTACAACAGGCAGGTTCTGTCCACTCCCAGGTTAATGTTCCTTACAACAGGCAGGTTCTGTCCACTCCCAGGTTACCTCCTTACAACAGGCAGGTTCTGTCCACTCCCCAGGTTACCTCCTTACAACAGGCAGGTTCTGTCCACTCCCCAGGTTACCCCTTACAACAGGCAGGTTCTGTCCACTCCCCAGGTTACCTCCTTACAACAGGCAGGTTCTGTCCACTCCCAGGTTACCTCCTTACAACAGGCAGGTTCTGTCCACTCCCCAGGTTACCTCCTTACAACAGGCAGGTTCTGTCCACTCCCAGGTTACCTCCTTACAACAGGCAGGTTCTGTCCACTCCCCAGGTTACCTCCTTACAACAGGCAGGTTCTGTCCACTCCCAGGTTACCTCCTTACAACAGGCAGGTTCTGTCCACTCCCCAGGTTACCTCCTTACAACAGGCAGGTTCTGTCCACTCCCAGGTTACCTCCTTACAGCAGGCAGGTTCTGTTCCACTCCCCAGGTTACCTCCTTACAACAGGCAGGTTCTGTCCACTCCCCAGGTTAATGTTCCTTACAACAGGCAGGTTCTGTCCACTCCCAGTTAATGTTCCTTACAACAGGCAGGTTCTGTCCACTCCCCAGGTTAATGTTCCTTACAACAGGCAGGTTCTGTCCACTCCCAGGTTAATGTTCCTTACAACAGGCAGGTTCTGTCCACTGCCCAGGTTAATGTTCCTTACAACAGGCAGGTTCTGTCCACTCCCCAGGTTACCTCCTTACAACAGGCAGGTTCTGTCCACTCCCAGGTTACCTCCTTACAACAGGCAGGTTCTGTCCACTCCCAGGTTACCTCCTTACAACAGGCAGGTTCTGTCCACTCCCCAGGTTAATGTTCCTTACAACAGGCAGGTACTGTCCACTCCCCAGGTTAATGTTCCTTACAACAGGCAGGTTCTGTCCACTCCCAGGTTACCTCCTTACAACAGGCAGGTTCTGTCCATTCCCCAGGTTACCTCCTTACAACAGGCAGGTTCTGTCCACTCCCAGGTTACCTCCTTACAACAGGCAGGTTCTGTCCACTCCCCAGGTTACCTCCTTACAACAGGCAGGTTCTGTCCACTCCCCAGGTTAATGTTCCTTACAACAGGCAGGTTCTGTCCACTCCCCAGGTTACCTCCTTACAACAGGCAGGTTCTGTCCACTCCCCAGGTTACCTCCTTACAACAGGCAGGTTCTGTCCACTCCCCAGGTTACCCCCTTACAACAGGCAGGTTCTGTCCACTCCCCAGGTTAATGTTCCTTACAACAGGCAGGTTCTGTCCACTCCCAGGTTACCCCCTTACAACAGGCAGGTTCTGTCCACTCCCCAGGTTACCTCCTTACAACAGGCAGGTTCTGTCCACTCCCCAGGTTACCTCCTTACAACAGGCAGGTTCTGTCCACTCCCCAGGTTACCTCCTTACAACAGGCAGGTTCTGTCCACTCCCCAGGTTAATGTTCCTTACAACAGGCAGGTTCAGTCCACTCCCCAGGTTAATGTTCCTTACAACAGGCAGGTTCTGTCCACTCCCCAGGTTACCTCCTTACAACAGGCAGGTTCTGTCCACTCCCCAGGTTACCTCCTTACAACAGGCAGGTTCTGTCCACTCCCCAGGTTACCTCTTACAACAGGCAGGTTCTGTCCACTCCCCAGGTTACCTCCTTACAACAGGCAGGTTCTGTCCACTCCCCAGGTTACCTCCTTACAACAGGCAGGTTCTGTCCACTCCCCAGGTTAATGTTCCTTACAACAGGCAGGTTCTGTCCACTCCCCAGGTTACCTCCTTACAACAGGCAGGTTCTGTCCACTCCCAGGTTACCTCCTTACAACAGGCAGGTTCTGTCCACTCCCCAGGTTACCTCCTTACAACAGGCAGGTTCTGTCCACTCCCCAGGTTAATGTTCCTTACAACAGGCAGGTTCTGTCCACTCCCCAGGTTACCCCCCAACAGGCAGGTTACTCCCCAGGTTACCTCCTTACAACAGGCAGGTTCTGTCCACTCCCCAGGTTACCTCCTTACAACAGGCAGGTTCTGTCCACTCCCCAGGTTACCTCCTTACAACAGGCAGGTTCTGTCCACTCCCCAGGTTAATGTTCCTTACAACAGGCAGGTTCAGTCCACTCCCCAGGTTAATGTTCCTTACAACAGGCAGGTTCTGTCCACTCCCCAGGTTACCTCCTTACAACAGGCAGGTTCTGTCCACTCCCCAGGTTACCTCCTTACAACAGGCAGGTTCTGTCCACTCCCCAGGTTACCTCCTTACAACAGGCAGGTTCTGTCCACTCCCCAGGTTACCTCCTTACAACAGGCAGGTTCTGTCCACTCCCCAGGTTACCTCCTTACAACAGGCAGGTTCTGTCCACTCCCAGGTTACCTCCTTACAACAGGCAGGTTCTGTCCACTCCCAGGTTACCTCCTTACAACAGGCAGGTTCTGTCCACTCCCCAGGTTACCTCCTTACAACAGGCAGGATATGTCCACTCCCCAGGTTACCTCCTTACAACAGGCAGGTTCTGTCCACTCCCCAGGTTACCTCCTTACAACAGGCAGGTTCTGTCCACTCCCCAGGTTACCTCCTTACAACAGGCAGGTTCTGTCCACTCCCAGGTTACCTCCTTACAACAGGCAGGTTCTGTCCACTCCCCAGGTTACCTCCTTACAACAGGCAGGTTCTGTCCACTCCCCAGGTTACCTCCTTACAACAGGCAGGTTCTGTCCACTCCCCAGGTTAATGTTCCTTACAACAGGCAGGTTCTGTCCACTCCCCAGGTTAATGTTCTTTACAACAGGCAGGTTCTGTCCACTCCCCAGGTTACCTCCTTACAACATGCAGGTTCTGTCCACTCCCAGGTTAATGTTCCTTACAACAGGCAGGTTCTGTTCACTCCCCAGGTTACCTCCTTACAACAGGCAGGTTCTGTCCACTCCCCAGGTTACCTCCTTACAACAGGCAGGTTCTGTCCACTCCCCAGGTTACCTCCTTACAACAGGCAGGTTCTGTCCACTCCCCAGGTTACCTCCTTACAACAGGCAGGTTCTGTCCACTCCCCAGGTTAATGTTCCTTACAACAGGCAGGTTCTGTCCACTCCCCATGTTAATGTTCCTTACAACAGGCAGGTTCTGTCCACTCCCCAGGTTACCTCCTTTACAACAGGCAGGTTCTGTCCACTCCCCAGGTTACCTCCTTACAACAGGCAGGTTCTGTCCACTCCCCAGGTTACCTCCTTACAACAGGCAGGTTCTGTCCACTCCCAGGTTACCTCCTTACAACAGGCAGGTTCTGTCCACTCCCAGGTTAATGTTCCTTACAACAGGCAGGTACTGTCCACTCCCCAGGTTAATGTTCCTTACAACAGGCAGGTTCTGTCCACTCCCAGGTTACCTCCTTAACAGGCAGGTTCTGTCCATTCCCCAGGTTACCTCCTTACAACAGGCAGGTTCTGTCCACTCCCAGGTTACCTCCTTACAACAGGCAGGTTCTGTCCACTCCCCAGGTTACCTCCTTACAACAGGCAGGTTCTGTCCACTCCCCAGGTTAATGTTCCTTACAACAGGCAGGTTCTGTCCACTCCCCAGGTTACCTCCTTACAACAGGCAGGTTCTGTCCACTCCCCAGGTTACCTCCTTACAACAGGCAGGTTCTGTCCACTCCCCAGGTTACCCCCTTACAACAGGCAGGTTCTGTCCACTCCCCAGGTTAATGTTCCTTACAACAGGGAGGTTCTGTCCACTCCCCAGGTTACCCCCTTACAACAGGCAGGTTCGGTCCACTCCCCAGGTTACCTCCTTACAACAGGCAGGTTCTGTCCACTCCCCAGGTTACCTCCTTACAACAGGCAGGTTCTGTCCACTCCCCAGGTTACCTCCTTACAACAGGCAGGTTCTGTCCACTCCCCAGGTTAATGTTCCTTACAACAGGCAGGTTCAGTCCACTCCCCAGGTTAATGTTCCTTACAACAGGTAGGTTCTGTCCACTCCCCAGGTTAATGTTCCTTACAACAGGCAGGTTCTGTCCACTCCCCAGGTTAATGTTCCTTACAACAGGCAGGTTCTGTCCACTCCCCAGGTTACCTCCTTACAACAGGCAGGTTCTGTCCACTCCCCAGGTTACCTCCTTACAACAGGCAGGTTCTGTCCACTCCCCAGGTTACCTCCTTACAACAGGCAGGTTCTGTCCACTCCCAGGTTACCTCCTTACAACAGGCAGGTTCTGTCCACTCCCCAGGTTACCTCCTTACAACAGGCAGGTTCTGTCCACACCCAGGTTACCTCCTTACAACAGGCAGGTTCTGTCCACTCCCCAGGTTACCTCCTTACAACAGGCAGGTTCTGTCCACTCCCCAGGTTACCTCCTTACAACAGGCAGGTTCTGTTCACTCCCCAGGTTACCTCCTTACAACAGGCAGGTTCTGTCCACTCCCCAGGTTAATGTTCCTTACAACAGGCAGGTTCTGTCCACTCCCCATGTTAATGTTCCTTACAACAGGCAGGTTCTGTCCACTCCCCAGGTTAATGTTCCTTACAACAGGCAGGTTCTGTCCACTCCCCAGGTTAATGTTCCTTACAACAGGCAGGTTCTGTCCACTCCCCATGTTAATGTTCCTTACAACAGGCAGGTTCTGTCCACTCCCCAGGTTACCTCCTTACAACAGGCAGGTTCTGTCCACTCCCCAGGTTACCTCCTTACAACAGGCAGGTTCTGTCCACTCCCCAGGTTACCTCCTTACAACAGGCAGGTTCTGTCCACTCCCCAGGTTAATGTTCCTTACAACAGGCAGGTTCTGTCCACTCCCCAGGTTAATGTTCCTTACAACAGGCAGGTTCTGTCCACTCCCCAGGTTACCTCCTTACAACAGGCAGGTTCTGTCCATTCCCAGGTTACCTCCTTACAACAGGCAGGTTCTGTCCACTCCCAGGTTACCTCCTTACAACAGGCAGGTTCTGTCCACTCCCCAGGTTACCTCCTTACAACAGGCAGGTTCTGTCCACTCCCCAGGTTAATGTTCCTTACAACAGGCAGGTTCTGTCCACTCCCCAGGTTACCTCCTTACAACAGGCAGGTTCTGTCCACTCCCAGGTTACCTCCTTACAACAGGCAGGTTCTGTCCACTCCCCAGGTTACCTCCTTACAACAGGCAGGTTCTGTCCACTCCCCAGGTTAATGTTCCTTACAACAGGCAGGTTCTGTCCACTCCCCAGGTTACCCCTTACAACAGGCAGGTTCTGTCCACTCCCCAGGTTACCTCCTTACAACAGGCAGGTTCTGTCCACTCCCCAGGTTACCTCCTTACAACAGGCAGGTTCTGTCCACTCCCAGGTTACCTCCTTACAACAGGCAGGTTCTGTCCACTCCCCAGGTTAATGTTCCTTACAACAGGCAGGTTCAGTCCACTCCCCAGGTTAATGTTCCTTACAACAGGCAGGTTCTGTCCACTCCCCAGGTTACCTCCTTACAACAGGCAGGTTCTGTCCACTCCCAGGTTACCTCCTTACAACAGGCAGGTTCTGTCCACTCCCCAGGTTACCTCCTTACAACAGGCAGGTTCTGTCCACTCCCCAGGTTAATGTTCCTTACAACAGGCAGGTTCTGTCCACTCCCAGGTTAATGTTCCTTACAACAGGCAGGTTCTGTCCACTCCCAGGTTACCTCCTTACAACAGGCAGGTTCTGTCCACTCCCCAGGTTACCTCCTTACAACAGGCAGGTTCTGTCCACTCCCCAGGTTACCTCCTTACAACAGGCAGGTTCTGTCCACTCCCAGGTTACCTCCTTACAACAGGCAGGTTCTGTCCACTCCCAGGTTACCTCCTTACAACAGGCAGGTTCTGTCCACTCCCAGGTTACCTCCTTACAACAGGCAGGTTCTGTCCACTCCCCAGGTTACCTCCTTACAACAGGCAGGTTCTGTCCACTCCCAGGTTACCTCCTTACAACAGGCAGGTTCTGTCCACTCCCCAGGTTACCTCCTTACAACAGGCAGGTTCTGTCCACTCCCAGGTTACCTCCTTACAACAGGCAGGTTCTGTCCACTCCCCAGGTTACCTCCTTACAACAGGCAGGTTCTGTCCACTCCCCAGGTTACCTCCTTACAACAGGCAGGTTCTGTCCACTCCCCAGGTTAATGTTCCTTACAACAGGCAGGTTCTGTCCACTCCCCAGGTTAATGTTCTTTACAACAGGCAGGTTCTGTCCACTCCCCAGGTTACCTCCTTACAACATGCAGGTTCTGTCCACTCCCAGGTTAATGTTCCTTACAACAGGCAGGTTCTGTTCACTCCCCAGGTTACCTCCTTACAACAGGCAGGTTCTGTCCACTCCCCAGGTTACCTCCTTACAACAGGCAGGTTCTGTCCACTCCCAGGTTACCTCCTTACAACAGGCAGGTTCTGTCCACTCCCCAGGTTACCTCCTTACAACAGGCAGGTTCTGTCCACTCCCAGGTTACCTCCTTACAACAGGCAGGTTCTGTCCACTCCCAGGTTACCTCCTTACAACAGGCAGGTTCTGTCCACTCCCCAGGTTACCTCCTTACAACAGGCAGGTTCTGTCCACTCCCCAGGTTACCTCCTTACAACAGGCAGGTTCTGTCCACTCCCCAGGTTACCTCCTTACAACAGGCAGGTTCTGTCCACTCCCCAGGTTAATGTTCCTTACAACAGGCAGGTTCTGTCCACTCCCAGGTTACCTCCTTACAACAGGCAGGTTCTGTCCACTCCCCAGGTTACCTCCTTACAACAGGCAGGTTCTGTCCACTCCCAGGTTACCTCCTTACAACAGGCAGGTTCTGTCCACTCCCCAGGTTACCTCCTTACAACAGGCAGGTTCTGTCCACTCCCCAGGTTACCTCCTTACAACAGGCAGGTTCTGTCCACTCCCCAGGTTACCTCCTTACAACAGGCAGGTTCTGTCCACTCCCCAGGTTACCTCCTTACAACAGGCAGGTTCTGTCCACTCCCAGGTTACCTCCTTACAACAGGCAGGTTCTGTCCACTCCCCAGGTTAATGTCCCTTACAACAGGCAGGTTCTGTCCACTCCCAGGTTACCTCTTACAACAGGCAGGTTCTGTCCACTCCCCAGGTTACCTCCTTACAACAGGCAGGTTCTGTCCACTCCCCAGGTTACCTCCTTACAACAGGCAGGTTCTGTCCACCCCAGGTTACCACAACAGGCAGGTTCTGTCCACCCCAGGTTACTTCCTTACAACAGGCAGGTTCTGTCCACTCCCAGGTTACCTCCTTACAACAGGCAGGTTCTGTCCACTCCCCAGGTTACCTCCTTACAACAGGCAGGTTCTGTCCACTCCCCAGGTTACCTCCTTACAACAGGCAGGTTCTGTCCACTCCACCTCCCCAGGTTACTCCCCAACAGGTCCACACCTCCTTACAACAGGCAGGTTCTGTCCACTCCCAGGTTACCTCCTTACAACAGGCAGGTTCTGTCCACTCCCCAGGTTACCTCCTTACAACAGGCAGGTTCTGTCCACTCCCCAGGTTACCTCCTTACAACAGGCAGGTTCTGTCCACTCCCCAGGTTAATGTTCCTTACAACAGGCAGGTTCTGTCCACTCCCCAGGTTACCTCCTTACAACAGGCAGGTTCTGTCCACTCCCAGGTTACCTCCTTAGGTTACCCCCAGGTTACCTCCTTACAACAGGCAGGTTCTGTCCACTCCCCAGGTTACCTCCTTACAACAGGCAGGTTCTGTCCACTCCCCAGGTTAATGTTCTTTACAGTGTACAGAGGTCCTCTGTTGGTGTGGCACCTCATTCATTGTCTCCTTTTTAGAAAGTTCAAATATTTTGGTCTGTTTGCTACAAAATGTAAACTTAAGTCTTCAACTCTTCTCTCAAACAAACATGGCATTTTTAAAACGAACATGGTCAACAACAAATAAACATCCAAATAACTCAAGTAAAACATCAACATTACTATGTCAAGGTTTATTTTAATATAACTTTCTGTCAATACAAGTCTGGGATTCAAAAACACAAGGAAAAACAAACATATTCAACTGGAGACGAGAATAGAAGGACCAACAGCAGGGAGTGGAAGGACAGGAGAAACATTCAGAAAGACAGGCTAGTGTGGTATTCACACTGAACACAATCTGCTCTGTCTTATTGGTGTGTGTGTGTGTGTGTAGTGTATGTGTGTGTGTGTAGTGTGTCGGTGTGTGTGTGTAGTGTGTGTGGTGTGTAGTGTGTGGTGTGTGTGTGTGTGTAGTGTGTGGTGTGTGTGTGTGTCGGTGTGTGTGTGGTGCGTCTTATTGGTGTGTGTGTGTGTGTGTGTGTGTCGGTGTGTGTGTGTAGTGTGTGTGTGTGTGTCTTTCTTATTGGTGTGTATGTGTATGTAGTGTGTGTGTGTGTAGTGTGTGTGTGTTGGTGTGTGTGTGTAGTGTGTCTTTCTTATTGGTGTGTATGTGTATGTGTGTGTAGTGTGTGTGTGTGTGTAGTGTGTGTGTGTGTAGGGTGTAGTGTGTAGGGTGTAGTGTAGTGTGTGTAGTGTGTGTGTGTGTGTGTGTGTGTGTGTGTAGTGTGTGGTGTGTGTGTGTGTGTAGTGTGTGTGTGTAGTGTGTGGTGTGTGTGTGTGTGTAGTGTGTGTAGTGTGTGTGTGTAGTGTGTGTAGTGTGTGTGTAGTGTAGTGTAGTGTGTGTGTGTGTGTGTGTGTGTGTGTAGTGTAGTGTAGTGTAGTGTGTGTAGTGTGTGTAGTGTGTGTGTGTGTAGTGTGTGTAGTGTGTGTGTAGTGTGTAGTGTGTGGTGTGTGTAGTGTGTGTGTGTGTAGTGTGTAGTGTGTGGTGTGTGTAGTATGTGTGTAGTGTAGTGTGTGGTGTGTGTAGTGTGTAGTGTGTAGTGTGTGGTGTGTAGTGTGTGGTGTGTAGTGTGTGTGTGTGTAGTGTGTGGTGTGTGTGTGTGTAGTGTGTGTGTGTGTGTCTCATAGGAGCGTCGTCCTCAAACTATCAACCCCTCTGTATCAAATATCACTTTTTGTTTATTTTTTAAACAACACACATTGTTCTTCAAAGTCAAGTCCACACAATCATAATAATATATCATTCATTCACCCCCCCCAAAAGCATAAAGTTTTAAATATACTAGAAAGAAAAATATATAACAGTTGATATATATACTTTAAAATATGATCTAAACTTGTAAACGGTCAAAAGCAATGTGAGCAACGTGGAACTGCATCCAATATGTGCCTCTTCAGACAGTTGTATAGTACAGTAGAGGTCTATTTATTAAGGCTGGTAGCCAGTGGTGGGCCAGCTTGGTACATGGCTACTGGGGTCATCCAATATGTGCCTCCTCAGACAGTTGTATAGTACAGTAGAGGTCTATTTATTAAGGCTGGTAGCCAGTGGTGGGCCAGCTTGGTACATGGCTACTGGGGTCATTTGACCGACTGTGTTTGACAGACTGTGTTTGACCGACTGTGTTTTACTGTGTGTAACCTACATGGCCACAGAAGAGGCATCATGTTCCACATGTTTCTAAGGGGTGCTGATGGCCCCTTATTGAGCTGACTGTAGTTGGCTGACTGATTTCGGGTTCTGTGTAACCTAGTTGTCTGACTGTTTTCGGGTTCTGTGTAACCTAGTTGGCTGACTGTTTCCGGGTTCTGTGTAACCTAGTTGGCTGACTGTTTTTCGGGTTCTGTGTAACATAGTTGGCTGACTGTTTTTCGGGTTCTGTGTAACCTAGTTGGCTGACTGTTTTTCGGGTTCTGTGTAACCTAGTTGGCTGACTGTTTTCGGGTTCTGTGTAACATAGTTGGCTGACTGTTTTTCGGGTTCTGTGTAACCTAGTTGGCTGACTGTTTCCGGGTTCTGTGTAACCTAGTTGGCTGACTGTTTTTCGGGTTCTGTGTAACCTAGTTGGCTGACTGTTTTTCGGGTTCTGTGTAACATAGTTGGCTGACTGTTTTTCGGGTTCTGTGTAACCTAGTTGGATGACTGCTTTCAGATCTGTGTTAACCTAGTTGGATGACTGTTTTCGGATCTGTGTAACCTTTATTCTCCAGCTGTTCTCTGTTCTGTTCGTAACATTTTGACCAGGACCTAGGCCACCAGTTTGGATAAGGAGTGAGTGACCGTGCCTGTACTTCCTGTAATCCTGAAATCTGTCCAAGACCAAGGAGACCTTTTACTCAGAGCTCAGTCTTGCCCCCGACCGCACCACCTGGCCCAGCCCCTGCCCCAGCCCCTGCCCCAGCTCCTGCCCCAGCTCCTGCCCCAGCTCCTGCCCCTGCCCCAGCCCCAGCTCCTGCCCCAGCTCCAGCCCCAGCTCCTGCCCCAGCTCCTGCCCCTGCCCCAGCCCCAGCTCCTGCCCCAGCTCCAGCCCCAGCCCCAGCTCCTGCTGGCTCCAGTGCCCCAGCCCCGCTGGGTGGGCTAGAGGCTGAGGCGGACTGGAAGCCCAGAGAGGCAGAGTTGATGCAGTATCGTTTCCCTGTGGGTCTGGGGCCGTCATCAAACAGGTGTCCGAGGTGAGAACCACACTGAAACACACAGACCGATTACTCAGCAATATCCAAGCAACATTTTGTTATATTGTAAATATGAAAACTAAAATCTGTGACCCTCCAAGGAGAACCGATAATCTAGTCTCTACTTCCGCTTCACCAAACCAGATCTCCTATCTCTGCTAGTCTTTAACCTCTAGGTAGACCTCATATCTAACCAGGTCACTATTGTAACAGAGAGTTAATTATCAATGTCTTCAAATAAATGGTGACATAATGGGAACCAGTTTACCTGACTACAGCTGGTCTCAACTCTGTGCATCCCGTAGGCGAAATCGTCTGTTACAGTGACTGATTCCTCCTTTACCAGGTCATAGAAGGAAGGCCAACCTGGAAAACAGAAACAACACATCCTATTACTGGAACACAGAAACAACACATCCTATTACTGGAACACAGAAACAACACATCCTACTACTGGAACACAGAAACAACACACCCTACTACTGGAACTGAACACAGAAACAACATATCCTACTACTGGAACACAGAAACAACACACCCTACTACTGGAACTGGAACACAGAAACAACACACCCTACTACTGGAACACAGAAACAACACATCATATTACTGGAACACAGAAACAACACACCCTACTACTGGAACACAGAAACAACACACCCTACTACTGGAACTGGAACACAGAAACAACACATCCTACTACTGGAACACAGAAACAACACACCCTACTACTGGAACACAGAAACAACACACCCTACTACTGGAACACAGAAACAACACATTCTACTACTGGAACACAGCAACAACACATTCTACTACTGGAACACAGAAACAACACATTCTACTACTGGAACACAGCAACAACACATTCTACTACTGGAACACAGAAACAACACACCCTACTACTGGAACACAGAAACTACACACCCGCTTACTGGAACACAGCAACAACACATTCTACTACTGGAACACAGCAACAACACATTCTACTACTGGAACACAGCAACAACACATTCTACTACTGGAACACAGCAACAACACATTCTACTACTGGAACACAGAAACAACACACCCTACTACTGGAACACAGAAACAACACACCCTATTACTGGAACACAGAAACAACACACCCTACTACTGGAACACAGAAACAACACACCCTACTACTGGAACACAGAAACAACACACCCTACTACTGGAACACAGAAACAACACACCCTACTACTGGAACACAGAAACAACACATCCTACTACTGAACACAGAAACAACACACCCGCTTATTGAACACAGAAACAACACACACTACTACTGGAACACAGAAACAACACATCCTACTACTGGAACACAGAAACAACACACCTACTACTGGAACACAGAAACAACACACCCCGCTTACTGGAACACAGAAACAACACACTTACTACTGGAACACAGAAACAACACATCCTACTACTGGAACACAGAAACAACACATCCTACTACTGGAACACAGAAACAACACATCCTACTACTGGAACACAGAAACAACACACCCTACTACTGGAACACAGAAACAACACACCCTACTACTGGAACACAGAAACAACACATCCTACTACTGGAACACAGAAACAACACATCCTACTACTGGAACACAGAAACAACACATCCTACTACTGGAACACAGAAACAACACACCCTTACTGGAACACAGAAACAACACACCCAAGCATGGAACACAGAAACAACACACCCTACTACTGGAACACAGAAACAACACATCCTACTACTGGAACACAGAAACAACACATCCTACTACTGGAACACAGAAACAACACATCCTACTACTGGAACACAGAAACAACACATCCTACTACTGGAACACAGAAACAACACATCCTACTACTGGAACACAGAAACAACACATCCTACTACTGGAACACAGAAACAACACATCCTACTACTGGAACACAGAAACAACACATCCTACTACTGGAACACAGAAACAACACACCCTACTGCTGGAACACAGAAACAACACACCCTACTGCTGGAACACAGAAACAACACACAGAGGAACACAGAGGTGCAGAGCAGAGAAGAGCAGCGTAGAGAAGAGCAGAGTAGAGAAGAGCAGAGTAGAGAAGAGCAGCGTAGAGCAGAGTAGAGAAGAGCAGAGTAGAGAAGAGCAGCGTAGAGAAGAGCAGCGTAGAGAAGAGCAGAGTAGAGAAGAGCAGAGTAGAGATGAGCAGCGTAGAGAAGAGCAGCGTAGAGAAGAGCAGAGTAGAGCAGAGAAGAGCAGAGAAGAGCAGAGCAGAGTAGAGAAGAGCAGAGTAGAGAAGAGCAGAGTAGAGAAGTGCAGAGTAGAGAAGAGCAGAGTAGAGAAGTGCAGAGTAGAGAAGAGCAGCGTAGAGCAGAGCAGAGCAGAGCAGAGTAGAGAAGAGTAGAGAAGAGCAGCGTAGAGAAGAGCAGCGTAGAGAAGAGCAGCGTAGAGAAGAGCAGAGTAGAGAAGAGCAGCGTAGAGAAGAGCAGAGTAGAGCAGAGAAGAGCAGAGCAGAGTAGAGAAGAGCAGAGTAGAGAAGAGCAGAGTAGAGAAGTGCAGAGTAGAGAAGTGCAGAGTAGAGAAGAGCAGCGTAGAGCAGAGCAGAGCAGAGAAGAGCAGAGTAGAGAAGAGCAGAGTAGAGAAGAGCGGAGTAGAGAAGAGCGGAGTAGAGCAGAGCGGAGTAGAGGAGAGCGGAGTAGAGCAGAGTAGAGAAGAGCAGAGTAGAGCAGAGTAGAGAAGAGCAGAGTAGAGAAGAGCAGAGTAGAGAAGAGCAGAGTAGAGAAGGGCAGCGTAGAGAAGAGCAGAGTAGAAAAGAGCAGCGTAGAGAAGAGCAGAGTAGAGAAGAGCAGAGCAGAGAAGAGCAGAGTAGAGAAGAGCAGAGTAGAGAAGAGCAGAGTAGAGTAGAGCAGCGTAGAGTAGAGCAGCGTAGAGAAGAGCAGAGTAGAGAAGAGTAGAGAAGAGCAGAGTAGAGAAGAGCAGAGTAGAGCAGCGTAGAGAAGAGCAGCGTAGAGAAGAGCAGAGTAGAGAAGAGCAGAGAAGTGCAGAGCAGAGAAGAGCAGAGTAGAGAAGAGCAGAGTAGAGAAGAGCAGAGTAGAGAAGTGCAGAGCAGAGTAGAGAAGTGCAGAGTAGAGAAGAGCAGAGTGGAGCAGGCGTAGAGAAGAGCAGCGTGGAGAAGGCAGGCGTGGAGAAGAGCAGAGTAGAGAAGAGCAGAGTAGAGCAGCGTGGGAGAAGAGCAGAGTGAGCAGGCGTGGAGAAGAGCAGAGTGAGAAGAGCAGGCGTGGAGAAGAGCAGAGTAGAGAAGCGCAGAGTGAGCAGAGTAGAGAAGAGCAGAGCAGAGTAGAGTAGAGCAGAGTAGAGCAGCGTAGAGAAGAGCAGAGTGAGAAGAGCAGAGTAGAGTAGAGTAGAGCAGAGTAGAGACTAAACATTGTTACGCAATTACATTTTTATATTGTTTTCACACGGGTGCTCCCAAAATAAAAGTGCAGGACGTACACAGCTGTGTGTATGTGTGGGCCTGCCAGCGTGCCTCCTGCTTGCACTCGTGTGGGCCTGTGTGTATCTTCCAGTCAACCAGAGGATTCCCTTGGCTGAGCTTCCCCCTCCTCCCTCCCTCCCCTCTTCATCCCTCTCCTTTCCCTGCCTTCCCCTTTCCCTCTCCCTCTTCATCCCTCTCCTTTCCCTCCTCCCCTCTCCCTCCCCTCCTTTCCCTGCCTTCCCTTTCCCCTCCTCCCTCTTCATCCCTCTCCTTTCCCTCCTCCCCTCTCCCTCCCCTCCTTTCCCTGCCTTCCCTTCCTCCTCCCCTCTTCATCCCTCTCATTTCCCTCCTCCCCTCTTCATCCCTCTCCTTTCCCTGCCTTCCAGACAGACAGACAGACAGACAGACAAACAGACCAAACAGACCGTAACCTGTATACAGACAGACAGACAGACAGACAGACAGACAGACAGACAGACAGACAGACAGACAGACAGACAGACAGGTGAGGTTCTGAAACCACTGGGGAGATGATATCTCTATCTGCTGTGGAAAACAGAAGATAGCATCAGAAACCTGAGACTGCCATCCACCAACCAGATCCTGCAGCCATCCACCAACCAGATCCTGCAGCCACCCACCAACCAGATCCTGCACCCACCCACCAACCAGATCCTGCACCCACCCACCAACCAGATCCTGCAGCCATCCACCAACCAGATCCTGTAGCCATCCACCAACCAGATCCTGCAGCCATCCACCAACCAGATCCTGCAGCCATCCACCAACCAGATCCTGCAGCCATCCACCAACCAGATCCTGCAGCCGTCCACCACCCCTCTCCACCCTGGACCCCACAGAGCTCTCTGTAGTCCACCAACCAGATCCTGCAGCCGTCCACCACCCCTCTCCACCTGGACCCCACAGAGCTCTCTGTAGTACACCAACCAGATCCTGCAGCCGTCCACCACCCCTCTCCCCCTGGACCCCACAGAGCTCTCTGTAGTCCACCAACCAGATCCTGCAGCCGTCCACCACCCCTCCCCCTGGACCCCACAGAGCTCTCTGTAGTACACCAACCAGATCCTGCAGCCGTCCACCACCCCTCTCCACCCTGGACCCCACAGAGCTCTCTGTAGTCCACCAACCAGATCCTGCAGCCGTCCACCACCCCTCTCCACCCTGGACCCCACAGAGCTCTCTGTAGTACACCAACCAGATCCTGCAGCCATCCACCACCCCTCTCCACCCTGGACCCCACAGAGCTCTCTGTAGTCCACCAACCAGATCCTGCAGCCATCCACCACCCCTCTCCACCCTGGACCCCACAGAGCTCTCGGTAGTACAACCAGACCCTAACCCCTTACATCCATCCATCCTCCACCATGCTCCTCAAGCCCCTAACAATCTACCTCCTGGACCCACCAGCTCCTTCCTACGACTCTCCTCCTTCCTCGACTCTCCCTCCTTCCTACGACTCTCCTCCCTCCTCCTTTCCTACGACTCTCCCTCCTCCTTCCTCGACTCTCCCTCCCTCCTTCCTACGACTCTCCCTCCCTCCTTCCTACGACTCTCCCTCCCTCCTTCCTACGACTCTCCCTCCTCCTTCCTACGACTCTCCCTCCTTCCTCCGACTCTCCCTCCCTCCTTCCTGCGACTCTCCCTCCCTCCTTCCTGCGACTCTCCCTCCCTCCTTCCTGCGACTCTCCCTCCCTCCTTCCTGCGACTCTCCCTCCCTCCTTCCTGCGACTCTCCCTCCCTCCTTCCTGCGTCTCTCCCTCCTTCCTTCCTACGACTCTCCCTCCTTCCTGTGACTTTCCCTCCTTCCTACGACTCTCCCTCCCTCCTTCCTGTGACTTTCCCTCCTTCCTACGACTCTCCCTCCCTCCTTCCTGTGACCCTCCCTCCTTCCTGTGACTCTCCCTCCTTCCTACGACTCTCCCTCCCTCCTTCCTACGACTCTCCCTCCCTCCTTCCTACGACTCTCCCTCCCTCCTTCCTACGACTCTCCCTCCCTCCTTCCTACGACTCTCCCTCCCTCCTTCCTACGACTCTCTCCCTCCCTCCTTCCCCTCGACTCTCTCTCCCGCCTTCCTGCGACTCTCTCCCGCCTTCCTGCGCTCTCCCTCCCTCCTTCCTATGACTCTCCCTCCTTCCTTCCTGCGACTCTCCTTCCTTCCTGCGACTCTCCTCTCCTTCCTTCGACTCTCCCTCCTTCCTACGACTCTCCCTCCCTCCTTCCTACGACTCTCCCTCCCTCCTTCCTACGACTCTCCCTCCCTGCTTCCTCGACTCTCCCTCCCTCCTTCCTCGACTCTCCCTCCCTCCTTCCTACGACTCTCCCTCCCTCCCTCCTTCCTACGACTCTCCCTCTTTCCTTCCTACGACTCTCCTTCCTTCCTGCGACTCTCCTCTCCTTCCTACGACTCTCCCTCCTTCCTACGACTCTCCCTCCCTCCTTCCTACGACTCTCCCTCCCTCCTTCCTACGACTCTCCTCCTGCTTCCTACGACTCTCCCTCCCTCCTTCCTACGACTCTCCCTCCCTCCTTCCTACGACTCTCCCTCCCTCCCTCCTTCCTACGACTCTCCCTCTTTCCTTCCTACGACTCTCCCTCCCTCCTTCCTACGACTCTCCCTCCCTCCTTCCTGCGACTCTCCCTCCTTCCTGCGACTCTCCCTCCTTCTTGTGACTCTCCCTCCCTCCTTCCTACGACTCTCCCTCCTTCTTGTGACTCTCCCTCCCTCCTTCCTACGACTCTCCCTCCCTCCTTCCTACGACTCTCCCTCCCTCCTTCCTACGACTCTCCCTCCCTCCTTCCTACGACTCTCCCTCCCTCCTTCCTACGACTCTCCCTCCCTCCTTCCTACGACTCTCCCTCCCTCCTTCCTACGACTCTCCCTCCCTCCTTCCTGCGACTCTCCCTCCCTCCTTCCTGCGACTCTCCCTCCCTCCTTCCTACGACTCTCCCTCCTTCCTGTGACTCTCCCTCCTTCCTGTGACTCTCCCTCCTTCCTGTGACTCTCCCTCCTTCCTGTGACTCTCCCTCCTTCCTGTGACTCTCCCTCCTTCCTGTGACTTTCCCTCCTTCCTATGACTCTCCCTCCTTCCTTCCTACGACTCTCCCTCCTTCCTGTGACTCTCCCTCCTTCCTTCCTACGACTCTCCCTCCTTCCTACGACTCTCCCTCCTTCCTACGACTCTCCCTCCCTCCTTCCTACGACTCTCCCTCCCTCCCTCCTTCCTTCCTACGACTCTCCTCCTCCTTCCTACGACTCTCCTCCCTCCTTCCTACGACTCTCCCTCCCTCCTTCCTACGACTCTCCCTCCCTCCTTCCTACGACTCTCCCTCCCTCCTTCCTACGACTCTCCCTCCCTCCTTCCTACGACTCTCCCTCCCTCCTTCCTACGACTCTCCCTCCCTCCTTCCTGCGACTCTCCCTCCCTCCTTCCTGCGACTCTCCCTCCCTCCTTCCTACGACTCTCCCTCCTTCCTGTGACTCTCCCTCCTTCCTGTGACTCTCCCTCCTTCCTGTGACTCTCCCTCCTTCCTGTGACTTTCCCTCCTTCCTATGACTCTCCCTCCTTCCTTCCTACGACTCTCCCTCCTTCCTACGACTCTCCCTCCTTCCTACGACTCTCCCTCCCTCCTTCCTACGACTCTCCCTCCCTCCTTCCTTCCTACGACTCCTCCTCCTCCTTCCTACGACTCTCCCTCCCTCCTTCCTACGACTCTCGACTCTCCTCCCTCCTTCCTACGACTCTCCTCCCTCCTTCCCTACGACTCTCCTCCTCCCTTCCTACGACTCTCCCTCCCTCCTTCCTGCGACTCTCCCTCCTCCTTCCTGCGACTCTCCCTCCCTCCTTCCTGCGACTCTCCTCCCTCCTTCCTAAGACTCTCCTCCTTCCTTCCTCGTCTCTCCCTCCCTCCTTCCTACGACTCTCCCTCCTCCTTCCTACGACTCTCCCTCCCTCCTTCCTACGACTCTCCCTCCCTCCTTCCTGCGACTCTCCCTCCCTCCCTCCTTCCTATGACTCTCCCTCCCTCCTTCCTATGACTCTCCTCCTTCCTTCCTACGACTCTCCCTCCTTCCTGTGACTCTCCCTCCCTCCTTCCTATGACTCCCTTCCTTCCTTCCTCTCCCTCTCCTTCCTACATCTCCCTGTGGTAGGTCATCATCAACCAAACTCTCCTCCCCCCATCCCTCCCTCCGTCTCCCTGTGGTAGGTCATCATCAACCAAACTCTCCTCCCCCATCCCTCCCTCCTTCCATCTCCTGTGGTAGGTCATCAACAACCAGACTCTCCTCCATGTTTTTCCTCTTCAGGTCTTATCAGTCTATCCTGGAGCCTCCAGCTCCCTGAAACAAGCACCCCCCGTCCATCACCCTGGAGCCTCCAGCTCCCTGAAACAAGCACCACCCCCTGTCCATCACCCGGAGCCTCCAGCTCCCTGAAACAAGCACCACCCCCTGTCCATCACCCCTGGAGCCTCCAGCTCCCTGAAACAAGCACCACCCCTGTCCATCACCCTGGAGCCTCCAGCTCCCTGAAACAAACACCACCCCCTGTCCATCACCCTGGAGCCTCCAGCTCCCTGAAACAAGCACCACCCCCTGTCCATCACCCTGGAGCCTCCAGCTCCCTGAAACAAGCACCACCCCCTGTCCATCACCCCGGAGCCTCCAGCTCCCTGAAACAAGCACCACCCCCTGTCCATCACCCTGGAGCCTCCAGCTCCCTGAAACAAGCACCACCCCTGTCCATCACCCTGGAGCCTCCAGCTCCTGGAAACAAGCACCACCCTGTCCATCACCCCGAGCCTCCAGCTCCCTGAAACAAGCACCACCCCTGTCCATCACCCCAGAGCCTCCAGCTCCCTGAAACAAGCACCACCCCTGTCCATCACCCCAGAGCCTCCAGCTCCCTGGAAACAAGCACCACCCCTGTCCATCACCCTGGAGCCTCCAGCTCCCTGAAACAAGCACCACCCCTGTCCATCACCCTGGAGCCTCCAGCTCCCTGAAACAAACACCACCCCCTGTCCATCACCCTGGAGCCTCCAGCTCCCTGAAACAAGCACCACCCCCTGTCCATCACCCTGGAGCCTCCAGCTCCCTGAAACAAGCACCACCCCCTGTCCATCACCCCGGAGCCTCCAGCTCCCTGAAACAAGCACCACCCCTGTCCATCACCCTGGAGCCTCCAGCTCCTGAAACAAGCACCACCCCTGTCCATCACCCTGGAGCCTCCAGCTCCCTGAAACAAGCACCACCCCTGTCCATCACCCCCCCGAGCCTCCAGCTCCTGAAACAAGCACCACCCCCTGTCCATCACCCCAGAGCCTCCAGCTCCCTGAAACAAGCACCACCCCTGTCCATCACCCCAGAGCCTCCAGCTCCTGAAACAAGCACCACCCCCTGTCCATCACCCCTGGAGCCTCAGCTCCTGAAACAAGCACCACCCTGTCCATCACCCTGGAGCCTCCAGCTCCTGAAACAAGCACCACCCCCTGTCCATCACCCTGGAGCCTCCAGCTCCTGAAACAAGCACCACCCCCTGTCCATCACCCTGGAGCCTCCAGCTCCCTGGAAACAAGCACCACCCCTGTCCATCACCCTGGAGCCTCCAGCTCCCTGAAACAAGCACCACCCTGTCCATCACACCCGGAGCCTCCAGCTCCCTGAAACAAGCACCACCCCCTGTCCATCACCGCAGAGCTCCCGGCTCCCTGAAACAAGCACCACCCCCTGTCCATCACCCCAGAGCCTCCAGCTCCCTGAAACAAGCACCACCCCCTGTCCATCACCCTGGAGCTCCAGCTCCCTGAAACAAGCACCACCCCCTGTCCATCACCCTGGAGCCTCCAGCTCCTGAAACAAACACCACCCCCTGTCCATCACCCTGGAGCCTCCAGCTCCCTGAAACAAGCACCACCCCTGTCCATCACCCCGGAGCCTCCAGCTCCCTGAAACAAGCACCACCCCTGTCCATCACCCCGGAGCCTCCAGCTCCTGAAACAAGCACCACCCTGTCCATCACCCTGGAGCTTCCAGCTCCCTGAAACAAGCACCACCCCTGTCCATCACCCTGGAGCCTCCAGCTCCTGAAACAAGCACCACCCCCTGTCCATCACCCCGGAGCTCTCCAGCTCCTGAAACAAGCACCACCCTGTCCATCACCCCAGAGCCTCCAGCTCCCTGAAACAAGCACCACCCCTGTCCATCACCCCAGAGCCTCCAGCTCCTGAAACAAGCACCACCCCCTGTCCATCACCCTGGAGCCTCCAGCTCCCTGAAACAAGCACCACCCTCGTCCATCACCCCAGAGCCCCAGCTCCCTGAAACAAGCACCACCCCTCGTCCATCACCCTGGAGCCTCCAGCTTCCCTGAAACAAGCACCACCCCCTGTCCATCACCCTGGAGCCTCCAGCTCCCTGAAACAAGCACCACCCACTGTCCATCACCCGAGCCTCCAGCTCCCTGAAACAAGCACCACCCCTGTCCATCACCCCGGAGCCTCCAGCTCCCCTGAAACAAGTACCACTCGTCCATCACCCCGGAGCTCCAGCTCCCTGAAACAAGCATCCCCCCTGTCCATCACCCTGGACCACCAGCTGCAGCTCAACACCATGGTTTCCTGCGGTAGGTCATCAACAACCACACTCCCCATCCCCCTGTCCATCACCCTGGACCACCAGCTACAGCTCCAACACCATGGTCTCCTGCGGTAGGTCATCAACAACCACACTCCCCATCCCCCCTGTCCATCACCCTGGACCACCAGCTCAGCTCCAACACCATGGTTTCCCGGCGGTAGGTCATCAACAACCACACTCCCCATCCCCCTCAAGCTGTAAACCGCCTACCCCTGAGGAGTTTAGAGGGGACGGCTTTGGCCAACGACTACAAAAACCATGAAATTCACAGCAACACAGGAAACACACTGGGGAATAGAGGAATCTATGAGTCAGAAGAGGAGAATCCCTAATCCCAACTTCACACACTGGAGTGTGTGTGCGTGTGTGTGTGTGTGGGCTTTTATTAACACTGGTTAGATCCTCAATGAATGGAGCAGTGTAGCCTATTAAGGGAATAGGGTAGAATTTAGTACACAAGCCCTGGTTTGGACAACAGCAGTCAAGGGGAATAGGGTAGCATTTAGTACACTATTAGGGGAATAGGGTAGAATTTAGTACACAGCCCTGGTTTGGACAACAGCAGTCTAAGGGAATAGGGTAGCATTTAGTACACTATTAAGGGAATAGGGTAGCATTTAGTCCACTATTAAGGGAATAGGGTAGCATTTAGTCCACTATTAAGGGAATAGGGTAGCATTTAGTCCACTATTAAGGGTATAGGGTAGCATTTAGTCCACTATTAAGGGACTAGGGTAGTATTTAGTCCACTATTAAGGGAATAGGGTAGCATTTAGTCCACTATTAAGGGAATAGGGTAGCATTTAGTCCACTATTAAGGGAATAGGGTAGCATTTAGTCCACTATTAAGGGAATAGGGTAGAATTTAGTCCACTATTAAGGGAATAGGGTAGCCAGCTGAGCAGCCTTTCTGCATTTCACCATCTGTTCAGTTGTTGAAGGAAATGTTGATTTGAGGGACTTAAACATTCTGTAGAAAATACGGCACATTTGTTTGTGCTTGTGGACACACAACATGTCTCTCCATCTCCCAACCCACACACACACCTCTCTGTCTCCCCCTATTGTTCATCTCAACTTCACCACTAGGCCACTGCTCCTCGGGACCTTGGTTAGCTGAAACAGGTGTCTTCTAGTAGGGCTGGAGCAAAAGCCTGCCCCACATAGCTTTCCAGAAGGAGGGTTGTTTCTGAGAATGTACCTCATTCACTCATCCTCATTCAAAATAATTTCCCTGAAACCCTTTAGATAAAGAATCGTAACTTTCACCACAGTTCCTCCCCGGTCTCCAGTGACACCGCGGCCGATCTCCCCTCTCAGGTATTTCCTAATTACAGCCTAAGACAAATCGCTGGTCAGAGAGAGAGAGAGAGAGAGACTGCAATTAAACCCAACAGGAATTCCTAAAGGATTAGCTATGACAGACTCCCAGATAGCTTTCATTTAAAAACACCTCTCTGGAAGTGTCTTAGAGGATACCATTTAGGACACATTCTATGTAATGCACTGCTCTTACTTCTTGCCCTGTGTGCTGTTGTCTGTGCCCAATAATGTGTTGTGGCCGTGCTGTGTTGCTACTGTCGCGCTGTGTTGCTACCGCCGTGCTGTGCTGCTACCGCCGTGCTGTGTTGCTACCGTCGTGCTGTGTTGCTACAGCCGTGTTGTGTTGCTATCGTCGCG